>NC_034415.1:4242965-4430958 GCF_002078875.1 Numida meleagris | reverse complement strand
TGGGGCCGCGGCGGGTGCCGGGCTGCGGGGCCGTGGGTCGGGCTGCCCCCGCTGGGCCCGGCCCCTCCCGTGTGCCATCCCGTCGGCGTCTGCCCGGCCCGGCGCCCCTGGCTGCTCGTCCTTTGTTTTAACTCATGGGGAGAGAAAGGAGAGGCGGCGGGGTCCGGCGTTCGGTTTGATGGAATATACACACTGAGGGTGGTCTGGCGAGGCTTTGCGCTCAGCCATTTTCCTTTGCAAAAACTGTTCTGCGGAACTTCCTTCCCCCCGGCGCCGCCGGGGACGTGTCCGTGGGGCTCCCTCCTTTCCCATGCACCCCGTTTCTGTTGGAGTACTGTAAAACCACAGTAAAGTAAACATAGTGAAGGTGGCCAAGCCATCCTGCCTGGCTGCTCGCCATCCGCCACTACTTTCTGTTCTGTCTGCTTTTTTGGCCCGTCCTTACTCCGTGCTCCAAAAAACGTCGCCTCCTTTGTCGCAGCGTGCTTCTTCCCAGGGCATGGGTTTACGAATGGATGAGGTGTGCCTCTGGGCCGTCCTGGCTCTGCTTCCTGCGCTGCCCCAAAGCTGCTGGTGGTGCACGTGTAGTGGTGCGTTGGGTTGTGGTGCTGAGATGAGCGGTGCGAACTTACAGCTTGGTTGCTGGTGTGAGTCGCAAAGGGAATAGTTACTTGGTGTTTAATACCGTGCGCTTGAGTCCTGAGTGGTGTTTTGGCCTGTATTTTGTGTGGTAAGGTCTGTACTGCGTGCCCTATGGACTCGTATAGGCAGTGGGAAGGGGCCTGTGCTGGAGATCTGTAGGCCGCTTGGTGCTGCAAGCCAGCTCATAGCAGAGTGTGTGGGGTAAGTGCAGCCCTCTCTGGGCATCGCTATGGATGATGATGCTGGGATGGTGTCCTTTATTTGGGCCCAGCCCAGTGCTTGACCATCCTTACAGCAAACAAACCCATCTTACTGCTGGGGAGCCCTGTACCCGGTGCAGGTGTTGGGGTATTGCCAGTACTGAGCAGCGGGCGGGACACAGCCCCTAGCGCTCTGTCTGCACTCCTGAGGCCGTGGTGAGTGGTGCCGGCCAGCTCTGCTGTGAGGGTGTGTGCTGGCACTTGGGCAGTTGTTTTTCCAGGTGTCTTTCTGCAGAGCCGCTCTGTAGTCAGACTGTGCTCCTGCAGGCAGTCACCCATCCCATGTGCGGGATTCCCTTGCCCTTAGGTGAACTTCACGAGGAAGTTCTTGGGATACCTTTTCCCGACCTGTTGAAATTTCTCCAAGTAGGAGTAGCAGCCCTGCTCTCCAGTGTGTGCCACATTTCTCACAGTTCCCCAAATGTTCAGAGAGTGTATTCCCATTCCCAGAGAGCTTCCAAGCAGGGCTGGCCGTGTGTTGGTTGGATGGATGCTATTAGTGTCAGCCAGCTGAGGGGCCGTGCTGATTGCAGTCCCCGCAGAGCCAGCCTTCGTTGCTGCAGGGAGTCCCGTTGCTCAGGCATGGTTTGCCTCTGCTACAGCCGTTGTGGCTGGTGTCGGTCACCTCTGTGTGCTTGGGAATCGTGTCCAGGCTTTCCTCCGTAACCTCCGCAGGCAGAGGGCGAGGCGCTGGCTGACGGCCAGTTACTGTGCTCGGGTGTTGTACTTGTGGATGAAGCCTTCCTTGGGTGTGCTGCTGAGCCCAGCGTCTGGATGGCTGTGGCTGTTTCTGTGCGGCGGCGACAGAGCCAGGAGGTTGCGTTGCTGGATTGCTGCTGACCTCTGGTGCTTTTGGCTCCGTGCATGTCTGCGTGCTGAAGTTGCGTGTGCACTCCAGGGTAGGATCAAATCCCCAGCGGATTTGTGCACAGTCGTTCTGTGTACTTCCCCTTGCGGGAAGAACATCCAAGAGATAATCTGCTGTTGGCCTTGTGGTTACCGAGTCGCGTGCGTGAACTGCAGACCCGATAGCTGCCAACAGCAGCCTGTGTGATGTAGATCAATAATACTCCTGGAAGTGTGCGCTGATCGCTTCTGGCCTGGTTGTGAAACACTGTGGGCTTTTACTTTTGTGATCCAATAGGTGGATTGCACTTCTGTGACAGATGCCAGCGTTAAGCACGCAGTTGACAGCTGTTTGCACGGCCTCCCCGTGCAGGAGGTGCCATCCGCTGCTTGGAGGCGAGCGGGTCACCTCGGTGCCAGCAAGCTCCTCTACTTCTGCTCCGTGCCTTCCCCAGGAGTTCAGCTGCAGCGCCGGTGTTCTGCTGCTGCTGTGAGTGACAGAGCCACGCTGCAGGTTTATGCCGCTGTGGCGTTCCCTTGATGCAGCACAGCGGCAGGTTTTTTTTTTGCATTTCCATCTTGCACTGATTGGAGGAACTGAAATCCTTCCACCTTTCCTCCTCCTCCCCCGATGTGATTTTTCCGGGATTATTTTTAATCTGAATCAGGCACCCGATCTGGCTCCCCGTGGGACTGTGCGAACAGCTGAATGGGCCCAGTGGGAGGGCTGGGAACAAGGGGACGGGCAGAGGGGGGGGAGCTACCGGAGCCAGCCCTTCTGCTGAGGCAGACGTCGATTTACGCCTTTAGATGATAAGCTTTTTATATAGTCTTGACTTTTAAGAGTTACCCTCTTGCTTGGAAGTGTGCTTCACCACAAAATTATCATGACTGTTGAGTCTGTAGTGTACGTAAGGTGCGCTTGAATGGCATGTTCATGACTGCAGATGAGTCAGGCACGAATCCGTGTGTTAGATGTGGCCAGCATGTAGAAGCGAGACTATGGCCTTGCGGTGCCTGATGTGGGCACCAAGGTTCTGCTTGGCAACAGAGCTCCACCGCCTGTTTGCTGCTGCTGGCCAGGCTGCCCAAACCCACCCGGTGTCGGTGTGGCTGTCTTCTGCACGCCTATCTCTTGCTCCAGCGTAACCATCCCCAAAGTTTTTGAGAGTGGCAGCATGAGGTCACCAGCCTGTTATTGTAGGGTGTCATTAATGCATCCCTGGGGACCAGGTTTGGCCTGTCCCCATGCGCTTATGTACCACAGCCTGGAATCCAGGCTCGTGGCATCCACACTTGAGCTCGTGGCTCCTGGCACCCACAGTGCTGCCCAGAGCTGCTGGCAGGTGACTGAATCAGTCCTCCTGACATCATCATGATGTCAGCAATAACTTTCTGTCTTTTCCTGGTGGAGAGCAGAGGTGCAGAGCCATAAAGAAAGCCATGCATAGGAGCATGTCGTTGAGCCCAGACCTGAAGCATGTAATCCAGATAAATTAACGAAGGTGCATGTGTAAAGCCTCTCCTGTTTCTTCTTTATTATCAGCGTGTAGATATTATGGGTGGCAGGAAGGGTTAATGGAAGTGCCACTCCATGGCTCTGTATTCCTTACCGGGAGTGAGCTGTCTCTTTTGGGTTTGGGGTTTGTTTGCTTTATTAACATTGAGCTGAAGTCGAGTGTTTGAAGGTAACTTGAACTGAGGGTGGGTTTGGTGGTCAGAGGTGTTAAATAACCAGTGAAGATAATAAAAATCAGAGTTCATTCTTGCAGCTTTCTAACTGGTTCGTGCGGTCAGCAATCCTAGTAAATACAGGGCACTTCCTACCTGATCACGTTTCAGAAATGTGTCGTCTTGTGTTTTGCAGCCTGCCTTACTCTGCTCGATACAGACTGAGCTGTGAGCAGAGGTAGGTGCGTGGTGCAGCGATGCTGTCAGCCAGCGTGCTGGGGCCAGACCTGCAGCGTGCTCCGCTCTGTGCAAGGCTGCGGTCCGCGGGCAAAGCGGGGCGGGAGCGGGCAGCTAGCTCCTGCCGGGGGCAGCCCGCCTTGCAGGGAGCACCCTGTCCCAGCAGGGCAGCAGGGATACAAACGGTTGGACGTCACCTGCACCTGGTTCTGCACGTCTGCTGACAAGAAGTGATCTGTTACGTCGGTGTCGCTTCTGCACTGGGATCTTACGCTGCATCTTATTGCATTGTGCAGTTGGTGTTCCTTACATCCCCCCAACAGGAAGCTGAGCCAGCCTTCTAGCAGCGTTGCCTGAGCTTCTGCTGGAAGTCAGGTAACTGGAACAGCTGAGAAAGGTGTTCCTGTGAGATAAAGCAGCTCTGGGTATCCAGTATGCTGGAGATGGCTGCTGCAGCACTCACATGCGAAGAAGCCCTGCTTCAGAGCGTGTTCTCCAGTCCCATTTGATTCCTCCTCTCAACTTGTGAAACCAAATTTGGTCTGTTGGACTGTGTTGTTAACAAGAACTAATGAGTTTCCACTGAAGCTGTTTAATGCATAAGAAAGTGCTTCAGTAGGAAAAGGCATTGAGGAGTCTTTCTCATTTAAAAAAAAAAAAAAAAAACCTCAGCAAACTTATTTCTAAAGGAACTTTGTTACACCATGGCTCAAAAGGAATCAAATCCTTGTCCTTAGATGAAGAATGTAGTTTATTCCCAGCTGCAGATAGCAAGTTCCTCATGTTGTCCAGTAGGATATGCAGTGTGGCAGTTTGCAGGATCCTTAAAACCTGTGCTGGATGTTCAGCATGACAAAATAAGCTCTGAATATTTCTGGCAACCTTTTTCTTTCTATGCATTTCACCAAATGGACAATAAAGCCGAAGATGAGAAGCTTCGGGAGATGCCACAGCTCTTCATTTGTGCCACATCAGTCTTTCAAGGGAAGATTCTTAATGGATCCTGCTTGATTTAGTGCCTTGAGGTACATTGAAACCACTTGTATCTCAGCAAAGAATTCAGCATGTAAAGAGAAGAGCCTAATGGCTTCCAATTTACTTGCTTTGCCTCGCAAAAACAGCTGCAGACCTCCATGGAAAATGCTGGTATTTACATAGGAACTCTGGAGGCAGGTGAGACCTGACCTGACTCAACAGAGGATGCTCGTCTTTAGGAAGGAGGAGTGTTCTTGAGATAGCTTTGACTTGTTGTTGATGTACGAGCTTAATTTTAGTGAGGAGAAGTTAGCTGGCAGCTTTAAAGTGAGTTTGCAAGCAAAAGAGAAAATGTAGGCTTCTCCTGCCTTGGGCATTCCAGTTTGAAGAAACATCTGCAAAGCTATGGTGGCAGTTTGTACTGGATCCGTGTCATAGATGACCTGGCGCCAAAACCATGCTCCTGCAGTTGGTGTACTGTCACGCTGTGGCCTAAGCAGTTAATTCGTGTTGGCCAGCTGAAGTCAAGCATTACTCTTCCTAAAAACAAAATGACAACAGAACAAAAAGTCGCTTTTTAGTTTCATGAGGGTGATCCCAAACCTGGTGTCTGAGGACCTCAAAGGTTCTTGTTTTGCAGCTCTTGGGATGCTTGCAGGAACATGAAGCTGGTTTCTTCTGACCTTCCGTACTGCCAAAATATCCTTTGGAAAAATGCTTTTTCCTCTCTGTCCTTAGCAAGGAGAATCACAGTGGAACAGACTGTTCTCTTGGCTTCTGGACCAAGCAGTTGTTAGGGTGCAGTTTGAGGGCACTTGTCTCCTGTGCCCACTTCCCCCGCAGAAGGCCCCCATGCTTTATGGAGATCTCCTCCACCTGGCTTCTCCATCCCAAGTGTTTCTGTCACTTCTCTGTAGATCAGACCACCCCCATCTGCCCTTACAACCCAGCTTTGAGAAAGATTTGGATTTTGAGCCTTGGCTATTTCTGTGAGCTGGTCTTTAGTATTGCCCCACAGAAAGGTCTGCTGGTGCAGCTGAAATTATGTAGGCTCACAACTTTGCTAATGAAGAAAATGTTTGTCTAGCTATGTGCTTGGGAACTGAAGTGCTGGAAGAGATAATACAGAGCAGGCTTTGTGTCCAGAGGACTTCAAATCTCACTCACGTATCTGATGTAAAGCAAGGAAGTGGTCTGCCAGGAGCATGCGGTGTGCTTCCCTCCTGCAGGGCGCTGGCTGGTTGCACCTAGCAGGTTGGGGCTGCACGCAGATGTGCCTCAGGTACAGCCCAAGTGTTGGGATGGGTGTCCTCCTGCTGCCATGTAACTGATTTATAAGAGCAGAATTGCTTCTTTACCCTCAGGGTAGTACCCTAGAAGCTTTATTTCATGTCCGGTGTTCTTGCAGGCTCACTTTCGAGTCCTGTTCGGATACAGTCTCCCTCCCTTGCCCTGCAGCTAGCACTCTGAGCTGCAGTTACCTGGATGTGGTGTAGTTCTTATCAAGGTGCCCTACAAAGTCCCACTGACACCCCAGCCCCTTCTCAGCACTGCAGTAGGTTGCTGTCCTGTTGTTTTTCCACAAATCTGCCTTGTGTTGAAAACAGCAAGCAGTTCTGTACAGGAATAATGATATTGAGTTTCTCTACAATTTTTATTTGATCTTCTCTGAAGTAGTTCTTCCCCTTCTTCTCCTCTCATCCCTTTGTCAGTTTGCTCCTTAGCTGGGAAAGACATGGCACAAGCCCTGTGCTTTGCCTGGCGCCGTGACCTTGAGTCTCCGGATCGCTGCTGCTAGCAGAATACCTGCTGCTTCCCTTGGCAGAGGCAGCAAACTTGTGGGAATGTACTTGCCCATAGCAAATCAAGTTGGAAGCTGATTGAGGCCAGGACCTGCAGCGACAGCAGTGGTGTTGGGGGGCACAGAAGGAAGCAGGCACTTCAGTAACTCCCCTCGCCCTGTGGAGCCTGCAGGGAGTTGCTTAAAATCTAGTACTAGTTGCCTCTGCACTGGGAGCCATTTCGTGCCTCTGAGCGTCAGTATCACCTTTCTCACTTTATCTTGTAGCATTTAATATCTCTGTTTTTAAGATAGGGATCCGTGATCAGAACTTAATTATCTTTGAGACTTCTGTTCCACTGCAAAATGTTTGAGATTGAACAAAAAGGGCTCAGGAGTTAGTAGGGAAGAACAAATGCATGGATAATGGGGCTACATAAACCTTGTTTCACTAAGAATTGGACAAAAAAAGAAAAAAGGTACGATGGGGAATTTTCTCCCCCCCTTCTTTGACATGACAGAACAAAGAACAGAAAATCTTTGAGAGGCTCCAAATCCCTTCATGCTTCAGAATTAAAGCAACTGTCCGTTTGTCCAAGCAAGTTGTGTGTCCTTAGCTTAGACGCATTCTGCTCCAGTAGGATAGGGAACATTTCTTACTGTAAGCAAAGATCTCAGTGGGGGATCCTTCAGTTTTTGTTGGTAACCTTTACAGGTCCTTCAAAGTGGTTGGTTTGGTTGGTTGGTTTTTAGTATCTCTTACTGAGTGAGGAAGGATGGTGTCGGCTTTCCCACCGCTCTGTGTGATGCGCAGTGCTGCTGCACGGACCTTGCCACAAATTGCTTCCGCCTTCACGTTACACCTTGGGAGTACTGGCCCAGGATTGTTGGAAGCAGGTGAGGAAGACTGAGGTGTGGCTTTCATCTCCAATCAGCAAGTTAGTTTAGCTGCCCCTGCAGCCATGTTCTGCATGTTTTGAAGGAAATTTAACTCAGAACACCTTTTTTACCACATGGGAGTGTATGCCATCCTTGCTTCTGGAGCACTCTATGGTTTGGGAGTTTTTAAGAGGAGGAAATAAAAGCCTGCTCCTGATACTCGTGGCTTCAGTCACCTTCTCCAAGGCAACCCACTGTTAGAAATGAGAGTTGAAGCACAAGAAGATGAGTTAGTAAACCTGGGGCAGATCAGCCACCTGGCATCTTGCTCTGTTTTGTTGCTGAAAACAAAAGAGAAGTTAGTGTGAAACTGAGAACATGGACTTCTGCCATGTGTTGTGAATACGTGAGGCTCAACTTCCTCTAGTACAAAGCAATCTTGAGCTGCTTCTGCATGTGTGTGTACAGGGATGCGTGCTTGGAATTTGTCTGTGGTCATGTAGAGCCTTTATTTTACTAAACGAAGCCCAGCTGCCCTTTCCTTGCGCGTATCCTGCCTCGTATCCTGAGCAGCTTCAGCCTTCTTTTAAGTCATGGTTTTTCTTGGAGAAGGGGAAGCTGAGCTGAGCACACCGCATATCCTTGTATACACACATCTTCAAAGTCATTTTTTGGTGCTTTACAGTATATTATCAGAGCAGATAGGATCAGGAGAGGTTGCATGCTTGCTCACCACCAGAGCACTTGGCACAGGGGTGATTAGCTGGCGTGTTTAGTATTGAGGATGTTGTCTTCCCAGTGAATCCCTATAGGCTCAGGACTGCATAATCACCCTTGTCACGCCGCCTGCGTGCCCTCCAGGTGGGGAAAAGCAGCTTGCCATGGTCAGGGTTGCCCAGCTGGGAGAAGCAAGCAATTTACATAACTACAGAACTGATGAATCAATGAAGATTTTCTGTAACTTCAGCGTGTAACAAACTGCAATCTTGGAGGGAGCGTGCTCACCTGACTCCCTGCATGGCCAGCACCTCTCCTTGCTGACCCTGTGCCTGCAGTCTTGCTGCCTGCAGGACGGATTGAACTCGTGCTGACGGGCATTTGTAGCACCTTTGTGGGTGTGCAAGAGAAGCTCGTTGTAAATCAGCTGGTTCCTGTACGCTGCCGGCTGCGTTGGGTCTCCTAATCAGTAAGCAGCAGAAACAGGTCTTTCAGCTTGGCACTTCCTGTAATGACTGTACTGTGCTGCGAAGGGTTTCACTTTTGAAACTGTATCAGTTCTGTAACCAAACGTTTCCTCAGGTGATGGCTGGGTGAGAGGAGGCCCAGGGAGCAGCCAGCAGGCGGTGTGACCCTGCTGCTGTGGGGCTGCTGCGAGCAGCTTGGCTTCCCCGGCCTCTGCCATGGAAACGGGCACCAGGACGGGTTGTATTACCCAAAATGCAAAGTGATTGACGGCTTCAGGCCCAGGCTGCCAAATAACTTGAGAACTGGAGCTTACCTAAAGAAGCTGGCCCAAAATTGACTTGGCGGCCTGACTGTGAGGAGGCATGTATTTCCCTACGAAAGGGCACGCAGTAACCAGGTTGTTGGAAGCTTATCCATTCTGTTGCTGCTTGTTTTCAATTCAATGCAGCGGCTTTGTGCTTTGGGCAGGGGAAATACTTGCAGCTCTGAAGTTACTAACCCATCACGTGTCTGGAAATTCACACTGTGCCAGGCAGCACGAGTGAGCGGGGGGAGGAGGCTGCGGCCTCCCTGGTTCTCCTGCAGGGAATGCTCTGTGAGGCCCGTCCTCAGAAAACATGCGGAGCCTCCAAGGCACATGCAAGTTGGGAAGGATAAAAATACTTTTGGGCATTTTTGCAACTTGATCGCCTAAAAGCCTGTAATGTTATTAGGTAGCTCAGACACAACTAATCTTATAAATATATGACCTCTGGACAGTGTGTGTTCTTCTGCATGTACCCCCTCCTCATTTTCTTCTCCTTGGACCCGTGCAGACTTATCGGCATACATGAAGAGGGCACGAGGCAAGCAATTTTGCAGTCATGTCTTATAAGCATGTGTGAGCATAAAGTCTGTTATATTTGTTGCTAATTGAGAGTGATTGTTTTGCTGCCTTTGTGGAATATTTCCAGCTTCTGTGGTCTGTAGGTCATATCCTTGCTTAGCAGTCCAGTATGTGTGTAATAACATTGCTTTTCACTATGTTGTGTATGTTCCCATCTTGAGAAAGACGACAGAGGATGGGAAGGCTTTTGGAGTAGTTTTAGGGCTGTGGGTACTTCTGATTTATAACAGCACAGGCAAGAGAAGTCTTGAGTTTATGCTAGATGTGAGGGTCCTTGCTTACTGCCTTGTGCTGCTGGCCCTCTCCTTGGTTGTTGCTTTAGCCTGGTGATAGAGAATTCCATAACACGCAAGAGTGATGCTGTTCATGGCAGTCACGTTTGCTCCTTTTCGGCCTCTACTTTTCTGTTCCTAGACTTTTTTTTTTTTCTTTCAGAGTACTCTTTCCTTCCTGTTCTGTGGTAGGACTCGAGATACGAGTGTCTTCCTGTTATTTAGAGGCTTGTTAATTCTGTCTCTGTCCCTCCTCTCTCCGCGCTGGCTGAGTCTGCCCCTTGCGGCGGTGGAAGGCTGCCCGTGGGCCACCATGGCTTTGCATTTTAGAAAGACTGAAGCTAACAGCTTAAGCAGTTGTCTCCCTTTGCAAAAGGCTGGCATGGCCGAGCACCCACTTAGCAGCAGAGGGGCCCGCTGATGTGTTCCTTTTAGAGGATTACCTGAGTCGAGCCCGGGGGCTGTGGGTGTTTTGCGCCAACTACTGGGACGCCTGAGGGGAAATGGTCTGGAATTTGCTGGAGTATCTTTGAAGGAATCTTCTTAGATCCGGATGCACGGGAGAGCTGCAGCAGGCCAAGAGTGCGAGCGAGGGTGGCTGCTGTGGGGAGCTGAGGTGAGCTGAGCTGAGCCCGCTCCTTGCATCCTTGGCCCAGGCTGTCAGCTACGTCTGGAGGCCCACACCATTCGGGGCCCTTGAGCTTCTCTATCTGTAAAAAGGAGTGTTCAGGCTTGGAGCTTGGCAATACCGAGCTGTTCACTTGGCACATATGGCTTTTATTTTTTATTTTTTTGAAGGCACTGCCTTGCTAATTCAAGACGTTTCTCCTGCTTGGAACTATGAGCATTACTGATCTATGTGGTTTAATCTACTGAGTTCTGTCGAGGTTGTGCTGTGATAACATAGGTGTAAAAGACCAGGAAGGAGAGGAAATGCTGAGAGAGAGAGAGAGAATGGAGTGGTTTGTATGTTATGAAGTGAGTGGGGCAGTCCAATGGAGCTGAGCTGGAGCAGAGGAGGAAGGGTAGCAGTGGTGGTGAGAAAGAGGAGGAAGCAAGTAAAAAGTCAGTGTGATCCAAGTGAAATTGTCTGATCAGGGGGAGAAAGAAGTTGGTCGTTGTAACGGCAGACAGTAGAGCTCCATTTCTTTGGAAAAGCAGTTTCTGACCTTCGGCTCGCACCAATGCGTGGCATGGATTTTGTGTTTCTGTGCTTAAAATCAGGGACTTTATGGGAACATTTTGCTTGTGTCAAGAAAGAAGTTTGGTGTGGTGTCTTTAACAGCTCTATATGTTATGAAATGAATGAAATTGTTTTTTAGCAGCTCATATTTTAAAGAATCTTTCTTCTTTTTGTCAGATTACGTCTACTTTGAAAATTCATCAAGTAACCCATATTTGATACGAAGAATAGAAGAGCTCAATAAGGTAAACGATCTTTGCCATCGAGTCTTTGATGTTAATTGAACTGATGATCTGTTTGATTTGATTAAAGTCAGAACACATCTCTGGTAATTAGTAACTTAAAAATACTTTTGTTGTGATTGTTCTCTGGAATGCTTTCAGACCTGCTAGATTGTTCTCCCTTGATGGGAAAGGACAGCATCAACTGTAGGTCATTCTCAAGGTGATCGTATCCACCCATAGGGCAGGAGGTTCCAGCCCTTCTGCCATTGTGTGCCATGATCATGTGCTATGTAATAAGTAACAGCTTGGGTGGAGGATGGAGAGCTTTGTCATTTGATATTTCTTGAATGAGACTCACTCAGCAGGAAGAATTGGAGCCATTATCTACTTCCTCAGACTTTGTCTTCTTTATTCATCCTTTGGGCCAATGTATTATTTGATTTGCCTGATTCCATTGGATCTAAAAAGCAGGTGTGATGGGCTGTATGTGGTAGAAGTCTTTGATGCTGAAATATTACCTATCTGAGGAGGAAGTTCTGTTCTGAAAGCATTAGCTGTGACCTAAACATGCTGTTTTGAGGCTTAATACCAGTGTGTGTTTTACAGGAACGTAATGTTGCTGTTTTTGTGGTGAATTTAAATTAGCTGACTAAAAATAGGGCATTTTCTTCAGCCATCAGTGATGGGAAAACATGCCTTCCTGAAACAGTTATTTGGAAGAGAAAATGCATCAATATGACAAAGAACCTAAAATTTAAGGCATCCTTCTTTTCAGTGTAGATTGTTTTCTATTAAGGAAATAATAGGAACTTCCTTAACACGTTCCCCATGGATCCGTAGCAGTGTGTTACCAGTGGCTGTATTCCATCAGTTACAGGGTGCAGATTTGTTCTTCACTTTCTAGGAAAAGTGAGGGGGGGGGTGTTCTTGTGCCTCCACGTGCCCTTTTTTTTTTTTTCTTTTCCTCCCTCTTTTTACCTCTCCCACCCCAGGTTTAACAAAAGAACGCATGTGTCAACGGTTTACGGGCATTAGGCCCGATTCCGTGATGAAGGGGATGGGGGACCCACGGGCCCACGTCCCGGGAAAAGGGGAAAGGGGAAAAGGGTAGGGAGATGGCCCTGAGAGCAAAGAACAGCGGCAACAATCTGAGGAGAAACAAACTAATTTACTAAATAAGATATCGGAATGCAAAACAACACACTATAATACAATATAATTACAATTTAAGCTGATAAATCCAATACAGAGAGAGAGAATGTCCCAAAATCAAGGTAGGCCTTACTCTACTACCGACGATAAGACGGCTGGGGAGCGAGGTGCTGCCAAGATGAGAGACGGTGGAATAAAAGGGATGAGGTCTCATGATCTGCAAGTTTTTATACTGCGAGCTTTTATCTTTTCCCTCCGGCTGGAAAATGGTAACAGAGGAGCAAAGTGCCGTGGGGAATGTAGTAGTCCTTCTCTTCTGAGGACCAGGTACATTCACTACATGATGTTATGATGTGGAGTACCAATAACCGAAAATCATAAAACCATGACAGCATGGTACCTTCAGCCTGGATCTCTCGTCTTGGTGCAGCTCCTGCCCCAGCTGTAGTTTCTCTGAGCTGCTCTTTGACTTCGGTCTTTCAGGTTCAGATGAATAATGCTTGAGTCGCTGTTCTTTTCACTGAGTGTCAACGAAACCTAGGTGACTAACTGAAGTGGATGATTCTACCTTGTTAACATGCAGCTACAAGATGACTCCTGTGTTTGTATTTCATCACAATTTAAAAGTTCTGGTTTATTTATCAGAAATTCTACTTGCTCTGTACCAGAAACTGGTAGGATGCAAGTGGAAATACGCATACATGTATTCTCTGACTTTTTTTCTTGTGCGTGTGTCTTTTATAATAAGAGAGAAACCTTTTCCTCTATTTGCATGTTAGCAGCAAGCATGTATTTCAGTTCTGCTTTTTGTTTCCTTGTGGACAGATTGCTGGTCCGCTCTCTTTTTTTGGAGGCTTCCAGCAGGGGAATTCATATCTCAGTCTTCTAGTTTCTTAAACTGTGTGCCATCATTCTGATTTTCAAGGACCCTTCAAAAGCAGGATACAACTCCTTTAAGTTGAATTTTCATTATTTTTTGGTTTATTTTAGAAACAATAGGTTGGCTGGGTCCGTTACAAACCAGTAGGTGTGCTTCCTTTAGAGTTTGCCTAAAGCCAGTTCCCCAATTCAGCAGCTATCGTCTTACAAGAAAATCATCACCTATCTTGTTTTTAGAGTTGAAAAAAATCCCAAATCATTCAAACATTTAAACTTCTTTGTATACTGTCACTGGTGTGGAGTCTATAGCAGCATGCAGCTTCCTTTGTTCTCCTTTTGGAATGATTGTGTTGGTCATTCTTTATCTCAGCAGCACTGTCAGGGAAAGGAAACCTATGGAAGTCATTTTGTGAGAGCAATAACGAATGGGTTCTTTGTTGCTTTCCTGCTGAGTTTGGACAACAGCCTAAACCTCAATTCTGTTGTTGTGTTTCATAGTTATTCTTGTTAGGATTTTTAAAACGCTTTTGCGTTCTGCTAAATGCAGGCATTGCACCTGAAAAGTAGCCACGTGGCTTGTTGGTGTGCTGTCACTGCAGGTAAGTGATTTTGGTCACCCCTTGAAAAACCTGTAGCTGCTTAAAATGGCAAGGGCCACCCCCACTTCCCTGCCTGGAATGGATCACGCTGGGGAGAGTGTTGTAGATAGTCTGCCCAGCTGGAGGGTGCTAAAAGGCGATCCTGTGCAGCCCTTGTGGCAGAGTTCCTGACACTTTCTGAAGTGTTCTAGTTCAGTGCATGTGCAGTTCAGGTTTTGAATTGTGCTCAATTTTTTTTCTGTTTCAGACCGCCAATGGAAATGTGGAAGCAAAGGTGGTGTGTTTCTACAGAAGAAGAGACATATCAAGCACACTTATTGTACTGGCAGATAAACACGCAAGTAAGCTTGTTTGTGTTCGTATCACTTCTGTGCAAAATTTTCAAACTTGGGTAGACTTTTGTTGCAGTTATAAGTATTGTTAATTTAATTTCCCTGTATTCATCTTAAGAAAATTGCACTGCTGGTTTGGCTGACTTCTTTTTTCCTACCGTGCTTCCTTAATACCTTGATTGGGTACAGCTTGGTTATCGTGGTGGGAGGAACAGAAGTTTGAGGCTGAATACAATCAGTTGGGACTGAATAAAGGCTTTTCACTGACTACACGAAAGTGGATTTCCTAGCTTTTGGAATGAGAGAGAAAATATTCTTTCTTGTATTACTTCTCCAGGAATTGTTTGGATAGCAAAACAGAACAACAATAACAAAAAAGCCCACTTTGCTTTAAGAGTAAGTCAAATAACCTGATCGTAGGAAATCAGCGTTTGAAACATGGCCAACTTGAAACTCGGCTAGCAGGAGTTGTCTTTAAACTTCAACGTTAGTAATATTTTTTTGAGCTGACATAGATTTCCTCTGAACGTGCTGAGTAAATACATTTTAAAGCACTGAATTTTAGGACATTCTGCCTCTATTTTGGATAGCTCAGATACTTTTGTTAGGAAAAGAACAATGTCTGGGCTTGAGATTTGAAAATTTAAAACTTTTTGAGTACTATCTATAATTTCTGCTTTAAAAAATAAGGAATGTCATGATACTTAATACAGATCAGAAGATTGTTCCTGCTACCCTAGCTTGACCTCCTTTTCATGTATACATTGACTTTATTACTTTACAGAGCATTGTGTTAATTTCTGTTGGCGTTACTCTGTCGAGATGTGCGAGACAGCTGAGCAGGAATGGAAGTCATTTCTGAACAAAAACTTAGTGTCACAACTCTACAATTATAGAAGTAGTTGACAAAAGTATGACAAATGCATACAAAAATAGTTGTGTGTGTAGTTCATATAAACCTGTATGAAGGTTTACAAGCCCATGTAAACCTGTAAGGTAAGACATTGCAAGGACATTCAATTTAAAAACAAAACAACAGCAACAAAAGGAAAGGATGTGAAATAACAGAAGCTGCTGTGGATGTGTGCGTTCTGAACTTGGGAAGGCAAGAGCATGGTGCATTCCTCAGCTTTCAGAAGGAGTATCCATCCCATTTCTGGGGGAGAAACATTGCAACGTATCACGTGATGTTGGGCACTTTATTTAGGGTCCTTGCAACCTGCTTGATTCCATTGTCGTTGCCAGTGAGGGATAGGTATACATTAATTACACCTTCCTCTGCCAGTTCAGCATCCCTCCCTCCTCGTCCTTGCTAGGTAATGGATGCAGCATTAATTAAACTGGTGCCAAAACAAACGTGTTGAAAGTGTGGGGAGGATGTAAGCAGGCGCAGTTAATAAATTGATTGTGATCATAAATAATGGAGTATGTGAGATGTACTGTTCAGATTGCTAAAATTTAGCAAGAAGCATGGGCAGCTGTATCAGTCCTTTTATTTCCAGGCTCTCCTGTGGGCACATAGATAAGGAGAAATGACCAATCAGATCTGGGCATGTCAGAATTATGATTTGGCTGCCGAATACCTTTGTCTTTTAACGTGCTTAATAATAGATGTATGAATAGACTGTGATGTGTATGTAGTACAGATCTGGCTGGGTTGTGTGGGGATTCATTAAATCTGGTATTTAGTTGTAACAATGAATATAGTGCCTGCAGGTGTTCCCAGCGCTGTACGCTATTGGGGAAAAAAGCATCAAAACTAGCCCCCTTTTGATAAATATAAATATTTTCTGTTCTATATTCAAGTCCAGATAAACCCCTCTATTGCAGTAGTATAACTATGCATTGGGAAAAGTCACGTGGCATTGAGATGAGATTTAGCTGTGCTGCAGAACTGTGGCAGCAGGCAAAGCTTTTCTGATATCTCTTCAGCGCAGCACTGTTCATTTTATCCAAGAATACTGAAGCTTAATAGGAGCTTTGCCATGAACAACGTGACTATTGATTCCTTCATCTGTGTCTCACTTGACTAGATTTAGTACAGGAAGCAGGTAGGAATGATTCAAAGCCACGCGTGTCTGAGGCTGAAAATGAAAAACCTTCCTTTCAACTCATGTAAATGCTCTTTCAGCCTGCAAAGACTGATTTCTTGTAGTGATAGGAAAGGAAGGGGTTTTTTTAATGTAAACAAACAATTCATTGTTCATTTCCATATCTGTTTGAAAGACAGACAGAATATTTTATGGAATAATCCTGGCAGTAGTGTAAACTTCATTAGTAACTACAGTTCTTCCTTTTGGTGCAGAATAAGATTTCTACTAAATGACTTCCATCTTCATAGATGTGCTGTTGCGTGGATTCTGTTCTTCCTCGGGAGTGAGAAGAGAGTAATATTACGTTTTTGGACAGCAGTTCTTTACTCTGAAAAAAAAAAAACCTACATCCCGCATGATATAATGAAATGAAATTTTGTGGATGTTAAGATTCTAGCAGAGATACTCAACGCTGTCACTGACTTTGAGTTCGTTTCCATAAAGTCTCCTGTTGCCTCATTTTGATGCATTTGCAGTAGATGTATGTATCTGCATCGCTGATCTTTTAACTGCCTTTGTTCAGCTGATTAATGGAGCTTTCTGACTGCAGACATTTCTGGATTCGCAATCTTGTATGAAGATGCCTTCATTTTAGGCCTACTGTTGAGATCAGTGCAGGGAGAGAACCAAATAATGGGAAAATATAGGTACATTTTGTAGTACTTTTTCTCTCAATGTGGAGAGGAAAGAGATGGGATTGTGAAAGGAATGTTGTAAAGTTATTTTTTTAAATAGAAAATTATGCTCTAATGCTTTAACTGTACAATCCATCAGATATATGAAATGCTGGGTGATGCAGTATTTTCTCATAGCTCTTTTTGAAGAAAAGAAATGAGTAGGAAGCAGCTTGTTCTGTCAATTGTGATCATAAATGAGTACCTGATGTGTGCAACCGGATTCCGAGATTTGATCTGTGATCTTACTATTTTTATCGCATGATATCAAACTTGTCTAGGCTGTCCTATAAATCTTTCAGCCTTATAATGGCTTCCATACATTGCTGGCACTTTCTATTCATAAGCCTCTTTAATCACCTCACAAATTATTCTCGGGAATTTCTCTGCCTGATTCTGAAACGAACCTGCTTCACCAGTAGGAGTCTATTTAATGTTCTTGCCCAAAGACTTTGTAGTGCTTTGAGGTAGAATATTGCATGCAGACAAAATTACAGGCAGAACCTGATAGAAGGGAACTGCGCTCTGTATTTTATTGTTTATTCCTCAAGCCACAATTGGATGCTGTGACTGTATTTTCTCCCTATAGTTTCTTCTATAATTAAGTAATTATTTCTAACAGCAGGAACGGGACCTCCTGTCCTCCCTCCTCACCACCCAGCCCGGCTGGCTCCAGTTACGTGCGCTCCATCTTGCAGCAGCAGTTCTTTCACTTCATTCAAAATGTTTGTCCTGATTGTGAAACCATGATGTTAGTAGTTGGAGAGCCGCTTAGTTGGTGCGAGCCGAGCGGCACGGGCAGCGCTTGGCAGCTTTGTGGTGAGCTTTCATCAGCTGATGTTTGGGTGCCAGGCATGCACGGCAGCGTGCTTTTCAACGTGCCGAATCTTCTAAAAATAAACATCTTTCAGTGATGAGGTGTCATTACTCAATCAGGCCGTGAGCTGCATGAGAGCCATGTGCCCAAACAGTTAGGGGTCCGCTGAGTATTTTTAGATAACGCCAGCCAGTGCAAATGCAGTTTGATGACAGCTTTATTGATGAGTTCTTGGCCATTTTAAACCCTCTACCCCCATTTTCTCCCTAATCCACACATGCAGTTTTAAAACGAGCCAAGTTCATTAGTCTGTGCATGGACATTTTTGGGCCTGCTGTTGAGAGGAGGAAACTGTGACTTCCTCTTCCAGCGCTGCTGTGGTGAGGGAGGATGCACAACGTGTCAAAAACAGGGCCCGTTTGCTCTGTCCCTTCCTGCAGTGTTGGCCATGGCTGCAGCAGAAGATCACAATAAGTTGCGAGGTGTTTGCTTGGTACTGTGGCCAACTCCTTCTGAACTGTCAAGGTGTAAGGAGTGCCACGTGTTGAAAATCCCACCACGTTTTTGTAGTTATGAGTCAATATTTGGGTTTTGGCAGAGAGAAAATAAATGAGGTTCTAAGGCTTAGTAGAGGCCATTAGAAATGGTCCTGGGAAAAGGAATCTATTGTCACAGCATTGGTTTCTTCCAACACAGAATGATCTTCTGTGGAGTTGTAGAACTGTTGAATGTAGAGTTGTAGCGCATCCTTCAGAGCTGCTTAGTTGAAGCTTCCTTCCTGCTGAAGGAACTGTAATAGGTCAGTGCCCCAGCCTCATTATGTTTCCCAATGTCTTGACCCCTTTTTCTTCCTTTTTGCCTTTACATTTCAAAGGTAGTGATACCATGCTAACTAGTTGGGATCATAGAATCGCCGAGGTTGGAAAAGACCTCCAAGATCATCCAAGTCCAACTGTTCACCTGTCACCAATATTTCCCACTAAACCATGTCCCTCAGTACAACATCTGAATGTTTCTCGAACACCTCCGACTACCACCTCCATTCTTCTGTTACTGCAGACTTGCCTGTCTTCCACGCTGAACATCCTAGTGAGCTCTCTGCACCTTATTTCTGTATTGTTTGCCTTTGTGCTTTTCTGAGTTCTGCCACGTAACAACTTGCACAACGCCCAGAATGCAGAGCAGGGGCTCCACGTTGTATCTCTGCTGTGGAGAGCCCAGTCAGATCAGTATCAAATTGCTATTCTTTCCAGCGTCTAGCAAATATTGATGTTTAATTTCGCATCTCATATATCCGGTCGTTTTAAATTACAATTTCTGCCTCTTGGGCTTCTCCTGCCAACTCAGTTTACTCTTTCTAATTATTTTCTCCCATATATGTTAGCTTTCACATGAGTCTTGCTGTTTGTGTCCAATCTCCCTGTCTCTTGATTCCACTGTGTCATTGTCAAGCTTTTCTTAATGTGCTATTAATAATTCTGTAGTCAAATATCAAATAATGCTTGATCTAATGCACTCCTCGCAGCATTCCACTGGCTACTTTTGCATAGCTGAAATATTACTGCTTATATTAAGACTAAATGTTTAGTTTTAAATCCGCATGAGCGCATCTATCAAGCAGAGAGATTAATTTTGAAGTAAGGCTTTACAAGATCGTTGAAATCCCAATATACTGCACCTACTGGGTTCTCATCACTTACTCCACAGTGCTGCCATAAACGTGGGCAAGTGCTTCTGAAAGGAGTTTATTATTGTTATTACTGTTTCTTTCTAAGACTCTAGTCCTTATCTTTCAGGGGCTGCCATTCTCAAGCCTAAAGTCTGCTTTGCTGAGAGCGTGAGCTGTAGGAGGTTGAGGTGCAGATGTGTCGCGCTTGTCCTGGAGCCTTAGGCTGCGTTAGTCCCATTTTGGTTTACAGCCTGACTTGAACCTTTGCAGTACGTGAGGAGGTGATGAGGTGGTATTCATAGCCATTTTTATCAAAGCTCCTTTTTGCATGACTCCAGTCCTGCTTTCCTGGCATGTTCCTTTGCTTCAGAACCCATTTGTCAAAATGCATTGGGCCTTTTCCTTCTGAAAGGCTGCACGTAGCAGAGCTGGCACAAGAAGAAAACTTGTGTCTTCCTTGTTTTATTACAAAAACAAGGCATATAAATAAAGCAGGAGTTGGAAGACAGGCCTTGCTGAAGGGATGTACTTCCTGAGATTAGCTTGGTTTTGCTGGGTGTTTTCATTTTCTTGATAGATAAGACCAGCACATAGTCCTCAATATTTATTTTTTCATTTAATTTTTGAAACCTCTCTGCTACTAAATATACTGAAGATATTACGTGTATTAAAGTATTAAGCTGCTCCTTAGTGTTTTTCCTGCATTACTCTGTGCGTACTCTGATTCTCCAAAACCTCTCCTAAGTGCAGGCATTAATGCCTTTTCCATCGGTTTTTGAGCAGGCAAGCTGGTAACTTGCTGACTTGTTTGTGGATTGCTGCTGGTATATTTATAGTGTAGGGCAGCAGCCACAGTATTAATTTTCAACTAAAACAGAATCCACTTCAGTAAATAAATTGCAGAACCATGAAGCTGGGGCACAAATGCAGATTCTGTGTTCCAGTGTGTAGAAAAATACTAAATGGTAAGCATGTGCTGCTGTATGCTGAACAGCTCATGCAGTTGTAATAGCTGTTGCAGTTGGGTTTAATTATGCTGTTTTCTCCCTTCCTTGCTGGAGCAGCTTACCTGAGAGGCTTTATAAGCTACAGGTCTCTTTTCCAGGACAGTAAAACAGAGTGATGAATGGTGGGGAATCAGAAAGGTATATGGCTGGGTTTTGTCACCCACCCCCTTTGGCATAATGGTGGGCAATTTAAATGCAACTTCAGTGTTTTGTAAAATGGCGCTTTCTCCTTTCTGTTTGCTTTCTTTTGGGCCAGCAATGAGGATTAGAGGTAACTAATCTTCAGAGTATATGAATCACAACTGCTTCTGTATGCATTTTTGACTAGAAATGTTTCTTGGCAACAAGTGTTGAATTAAGCTGCAGGCATAGGTCTGCTCTTGGAGAGCGCAGCGGCAGGAAAATCGGAGCTCTGCTGTTGGTGCATGAGACGTTACAGCTCGTTCTGCTCGAGGCTGGGAAACTTTGCCATGGTTTTGGACAATGCAGTAACTGCCTTCATTTTGAAGGGAAGGAGGAGGTCTGGTGCTTTCTTTCCCAGTCCTTCATCGTGGAGCTTTTGGTTTCCATGGAGTGCTTTACCTTCTGTAGTTTTGTCTCGTGTGATTGACAGGGTGCTTGCTAATGAGCACAAACCATGACAGTAATTTACTTCTAACAAGAACAATGCCTAGAGATGTTCTGGATCACTTGTGTATCCGTATGGGTGTGATTTCATGTATTTACTTTGGCCTGCATTTAAAACTGGTTGGATGGAGATAGCATGGCTGGAAGCTGGCGGTGGTGGATCCTGGCTCCAGGCTAACACAGGCTTTGCGTGGCAGCAATGTGTGAGCTGCGGCAGGGGAGGGCTGCTCACAAGGCTGGCCTTGGGCACTTGGTTATGTTCCAGTTCATCTTGTGACTGTGATCTGTTGCCTGTGGTTAGGGTGAAGAGAGTGAAATATGCTCAACAGCTAAACTGGCCTTTTTAGTAGGCATTTCTTTCAGAAGCTGTTGAAGGCAGGACAGGGCAGTGTGCAACTGTGATATGCTGGAAGAGGAGTAGGGTCCATGATAGCTGACGCCTGGCATGGAGACTTTGCTTTCCTTGCCTCGTTCATCACGCGTCAGCTCCTTCCCAATGCAGCCGGTGCTGCAGGGTCGGGTGGGCTCTGGGCAGAGCTCTCTTGTTCCTCTGCAGCAGATTTGTGACCACAGCTTGGTGGGCCACCACAAGCGTGCACCTGGGGTGCTTTCATTCTAGTGGTGATAAACACTGTTCTTCACAGACACGACTTAAAGCATCTGTACTAGTTATCTAATTATTTCGTTGGGTGAAATGTGGGGGTTCAAAGCTAGATTTCACCTTGTGTCTATTTATTATTTAGCAAAGGTTTTGGAGCTGCTCTTTCTGATTGGCCTAGAGTCAATACTTGCACTATGTTTTAATGGTCATTTTCTCTCTCTGTAACTAGGAGAAATGGAAGAAGAGATGGAAAACCCAGAAATGGTTGACCTGCCAGAGAAACAGAAGCATCAGTTACGACATCGTGAGTTATTTCTCTCGCGACAGCTGGAATCTCTGCCAGCCACACACATTAGGTAATGGCCATTTTCTTCCTATGCTTTTTATTCAGATACCATGTTGCTATTAGTCAAGTACTCTTCGGTGTAATTAAATTTTGTGTGCAACGTCAATAGTACTATCTTATGAATCACACAAGCATTTAAGATGTGTGTTTTTTCATAAAATATGTTTCTCTTTTTTAGAGGCAAATGCAGCGTTACTCTGTTAAATGAGACAGAATCCCTTAAATCATATCTGGAACGGGAGGTATGAACCCATTTTGTGAATTGTCAAGCTTGAACGCTTTCTTTGGCACAATTTAGATTTGATGGCTTTTTGCAAGCTTTCTAAAAAGAACAGTTCTTTCATATCTAAGCATACTGGGTGTTGACAGGGGAAGCTTTAGGCTCAATACAGTTTTCATTCTGATGTGAAACTTGGTGGATCTATCAGGCCAGGCATGTTGTTTACACTCCTGTGATAGTAAGCTGTCCCTTCCTCTGTTAAGGGAACCTTTCTTGCCTGTCAGCATGGCAGACTGAAAGCTCAAGATGAAGGCCGACGCTCCCAGACTACACAGGGTGGGAGGTGAAGTAACTGCAGAAGAGGGAGCAAGGCAGCAAACTGTATTTCTATATATTAGCTTTCTCCCAAAATCTTACGTATTTATTTGAATATGGTTTAAGCTTGATCTCACCTCAGATCTCTGAGGAGCTTAGTTCCTTGTGTTCTGAGTTCACTGTTAAAACTATTTACTTGTAATCCTTCATTTGCCACCACAGACACTTAGATCCTTGAAAAACAACTTGTCACTGAACTTCTGACTCCTGCAGAAATTTTAGCAATCTGACTCCTTAAAGGTACCTCAGCCATACACTTGCAACTGAATTTTCTTACGCTGTTGGTTTTTACTTTTCCAGATGTTTTGTGATTTTAAAAATTACAGTCCTTTATTAATATATGTATATAACTTTAATGGTGCCTCATCCACTGGCTGCCAGCTGGGCTAGGCAGTCTTGGAATATGACAACATGAAACCTTCCTTTTTGGAAACTAACAGCATTTTATTCTTAAACTTTATGCTAACTAATAATAAACCATTTCAGTGTATTATTATTTGAATACGTCTGCAAGCACTGCATTTGGGTTTGAAAACATCTACATGTTACATAAGAGAGGAAATCTTGTAATTGGAAACAGTAAGGTAACAGTCATTAAACTATCCTTTAAGAAATGCAAAGAAAACAGGTTGTTTTTTGGTTTGAAGGAGCATGTTGGAGTCTGGGCTGTCTTATTTAAATGCATCTTTAGCTTTCTTCAGTATTTATTTAAATGTAAGATTAATTTTAATCCAGTGCTCCAGTTTAAGAGAATTTTAAACAAAGCACGGAGAGTAAATAGTCAGGCTTCTCTTTGGAATGTGAAACCAAAAACATGTCGAGCCTACTCAGGACTGCCAAATGGCAGTGCATCAAACAAGGGCTGTTGTGTTCAGAAATGCTTGTTACCAGCTAGCAGCCTAGGAGATGCCCATTTGAAAACAAAAGGTAATCAAACTGAAATTAATTGTAGGCTTACCAGTACCCAAACTTTAAGTCATGTACTTCTCAATTGCTCCCCAAACGTTTTTATTACCAGCAATCTTACGGGTAGGTACCTTGGCAGAGAAGGGACTTTTCTTCCTCTCATTGTGCAATTGCTCAGATGCAGATGGAGGAACAGAAAGAGACTTCTTGTTTTCATCCTTTTGAACTCTCAAAATGCAAGATGAGTGATGCAGGCTATTTTTAAACTGAGCAGGCACTTAGAGATTTCACAGAATGAAAGAGTTCCCTGAATGTGTCCTGTCACTTAGCACAGTGTTTTGCTGTGGTGCAAACTAGCTTGGACAGATGGTAAAGAAATTGGAAGCTCAGGAACAGAAATGTGCTGGGGTGGAAAGCAGAGAGATTCAGAGAGGAGATACTTGTTGCCTGGTCAGTTCCTGGCACTGGGTGATATTGTCTTCAACTGCTCCTTTTTTTTTTTTTTTTTTTCCCCTTCCTGTTTTAATTCTCTCTTTGCTTTCAAAGCAGTTGTAGGGAATGTGCCAACAGATTTCTTGTAAGTTTGATAACTTGCCTGTTTTGACCACTAAAAGTAGGTTTTCAGCCCAAGGCTGTTTGCCTTGAAGGAGGTTAAGCATGCAGACAAGTTTTTGAGAGATAGTAAGCGTAGCAAAACTACATTTTTTTTATCTGTGCTTTCATCCTTCCCCTCTCTCCTGCTGTGCTCCTCACAAAGATTGCTGCACGACATCCAGGGACCAGCACTGATTTTATTGTGTCTGGCAAAACTGGGTTTGTAGAAGGATTGAGGAATAGGAGGAAAAAGGGGGGGAAAAAAAGCATCTAAAAACCTGAATTTCCTGTAGATACTTAATTTTAATTCTCAGGGAGATCAAGAGAAGGGCATAACCACTTCTGGCAAATGCACTAGATTTCCCTTTTCTTCAGGAAACTATCTTGTATGTACCACTTATTTTACTGTGCTGCTAGAAGACATCCATGTGACAGTGTGAATTTTGCCTGCTGGGTAGATATCTGGCATTTGTTTCTTTTGGTACTCCCTTAAAATAAAATGCTAAAATTTCTTCCTTCACCCCAAATGACTTCATGAGAGTAGGTTTGCAGGCTGTAATGAACTAACCACTCTTTTTGAACTGTACTTTCATGTGGAGGTTTTTTCCAGTTTTTCTGCCATTGGTGGCTTTGGTTCTTGGCTTGTAGCTGCTGGTCGCTTCGGGGCTTGGGTAGGGAAGCTCTGAGCATGTGTGTCCATATAACAGTTTGGAGAAGCAGAAAGTCATGGTTTAATTTTAACTCTTGGCAGATCATTTTATTTTTTTTCCAAACATGTTGAGTGTTTTCTGGGATATGGAATTAAAACAGAAAACCCTTTTTCTTCGCTGCTGTGAACTCAGTATACACAGTTTTGACAGCAAGAAAGAGCATGGAGGGTTGTGAAGAGCCATGTAATTTTGTTCTGAATATTCCTTGGTGAAATCCTGAAAAATCTCACATTCCTGCTATGCAGTGGTGATCAAGAACTCAAACTCAGTCTAGAGTAGACAAGGATCTGCTCTGCTCCTTGGACTGTTGTTTCCATTGGCATTAAGTTGATGTTTTTCAGTTTTTTCAGAAATGGCGTGCAATTTCTGTGGGCCGAATTTCATGTTTCGGGGGACAGCGATGGTAGTGGCATTGTATTACTTCTGAGGGTTGCATTGTATTCACACTTCTGCCCCTAAATTTCCACCTTGTGTCTGTTGGGAAGGCTCTGGCTGGGTAGAAGAGACCAGAGACCTGTAATTATTTTGGAGAGAAGTGTTGCCTTCCTCTCTCCTGCCTTCCTTTGTCTCTGCTTCAAAGAAAAGGATGAGGGAAGAATAGCAAAAGAAATGTGTAGCCTGTTCCCTTTTTCTCACTGGGTGAATGCCCTTAAATGGCTAAATAGATAGCAGTAATCTATAAAAGAGGAGCAATAGGGCATCTCAGTCAAATACCGTAGGAGAGAACCTCTCTACAAACAATGACTTCTCCTGGCCAACAAAGATTGTGCTAAGAAGTCTCTTATAGAATCTGGTCTTCCTTGGGAGCCCACCATGTTGTTACACTATGGCATTTGGTTTGTGTATTTGCTGGGCAGCATGCCCAAAAAGCATGAGGGTTGCACTGCATGTAGTTTGTCCTGTAGTTGGTATTCTGGAGCTGGAACAAGTAAAACACTGTATTTGTCACATGGAAGCTTGCAAGACAAAACCCCTTCCTACATTTTATTTTATGCCAAAGTATATCCTCAGTATTGTAATATCTTGAACTTCGTGTATGTCAGGGAGCAAGAAACCCAGATTTCTTTACCCAGCTATCATGTGAATTAGTTGTCTTCTACTCTGAAGCTCCCTTCTATTGGTAGGTTGTTGTAAATTGACCTTGGTTCCTGTGGGAATAGGAATTAATTCTGTCAGGAATGTCATTGATTTAGAATGCAACCAAATCTTCCAAACCACGGCCCTTCCAGTTCGCTTACCTGGGTGTTAGGACTGTATTTTCCCAAGTGTTAGCTACGGCTTCAGTCCTGTCATCGTAGCTGAACGTGCTTTCTGTATTGGGAAATGACATGCTTTCTTCTGGAGAAGATCAGTGCAAATTGCTGCCTTGCCTCTTGTTTTGTGCTGGATAGGTGAGACTTCTCTGCATCTTGGTTTCTTAGGTAGCAAAGCAAAACCATATGTAGACCAGCCAAAATTTATTCTTCTCTCTCCATTCCATGAATATTAATCTCTTCTTGGAAAAATGCTGATTTTTCTATTAAAATTAGAGCTACCATGTTTAACATTTTTTAAATTCTATAATTGCCTGCTGGATGCGTTACGTGTGTAAAGAAAACATGGGAGACCTTACCTCTGTGGCATCAGTCTTAGATTAATATATGTGATGTGCAGGGCTGAATAAACAAACCCAACGTGCACCTTTGAATCCTTAGTCCACAGAACATCTGCCTTGTTACTGGGGAAACTCAGCGGTCATTCCTCCTTCTGGGGGCTTTTTATGACAGATAGAGGCCTTTCTTTTCCTTGCCACCTTTTCATGAGGTTGAACAAAGCTTAAAACTGATGCTGGTTTCTCCTCATTTTTTGCTGCATGACACATACAAATGCAGGGAAAGGGAAAATGAGGCGAGTGTGGAATGAGATGCACTGAAACAGGTTGCCAGCTATTTACACAGAAATGCAGGAAAGGGAAAAGGAGCTGAAAACCCAAGATGTGAAAAATGGCACATACTGTGTTTCTGCTCTGTTCCTGGTGACCCTGTTACTGTGGATGGAGATCTTGATGTCCGAACAGAGCTCTCTTGCTGCCCCATATCCTATGCTGCACTTTGATGGAGCATACTCGCTGCAGAAAAGTTCAATTACTTACCCTGTGTAGTTAAGTGATTAAAATTGAGGCTGTTTTCTTCCTCCACCCTGGCAGGACATTCTCATTCTGGTATGACTTCTTGCTTTAATCGTTCATGCTTACCCAGGTGACAGAAGCCAAGCAGCTTTTGTAGCCTTTTTCTCATCCACTTGAGCAAAAGCAACAAATTAATGTATTACCACCTGCAGCTCGTTGCTGCTGCTGCCAAATCTGCTTCCCTTTGCCCAGTAAGCAGCAGAAGAAAGACAGCAATTTAATCTTAAGTGATGAGGGGAAACAGGTTGGTCAGCAGCGTGTCTCTGAAACAAGATGGCAATATCCTGATCTTTATTAGGAGAGCACTGAGAGGGGAACTGGTAATTTGTTTGTTCTTACTTGCTATGAGTAGACTGGGTGAGCAAACTTAGTGTGAAAGCTTTCTGCTATATGTGCAATGCTAAAAATGTAAGCTAGTAATACTTTTTTTGTTGTTTTTATTTTTAGGATTTCTTCTTCTATTCACTAGTATACGATCCTCAACAAAAGACTCTGCTCGCTGATAAAGGAGAAATTCGAGTTGGAAACAGATACCAGGCAGATATAACAGACTTATTAAAAGAGGGTAATTTCCATAATTTAAGTTGTCAGGAGGCCATGTGGAACGCAGCCACTTTTATGTATGTGGCCTGTGTGGGGAGACGGAGGTTCCCACCGCCAGGTCGTGTGTACACCTCTGGCTTGGTTTGTTATGGACTGAAGCTGTTGCCCACTGCATGCAATTAGTTGTGTCTCAGACCAGGCTTTAAGCGGACATTTGTCCAAATCATAAAAGTTGTTGAAACAAATTGAATTAATTGGCTCTCTCAGAGCTTTCACTCATTTTAAGAGATTTCAGAATTTCCATGGGAAGCACAAATTTCCATCCCATCTGTAAAGCCTTTGTGTTTTTAATCAAGCCTCGCTTCCCTGTACGAGCCACTCCCAAATTATTGCCAATTAAATGCTGTCTCCCCACATCAATTTGCCCATTATTGCTGGATGCCTTTTCCTCAGAGCCCCCTGCCCGTCTGCTGCTGTTGGCTGCCAGCCTAGACTTCTCACCTGCAGAACAGGCAGGAGGAATTTGCTGCCTTGAGCATGTTGTGAGACCGCAGCCTGCCCTACTGTATTATGGAGCACAAGGACACATGCCCAGGAAGAGGGACTGTTAGTTACCAGATATTAACTTCACGCTGGTCCTTACACTGCAGCGGCTGAAAGAGCTCTTTTCTGAGGCCCGTGTAGGGCTCAGATTGATCTGTGGGTGTTCTCCTTCTGAGAGAGCTGGTATTATGAGCCATGTTGAAAGGGGCTGTACCAAACTCCGCAGGCAAAGATATGAAAGCAATGAGGTACCTCACTCTCTGTTTCAGAGCTTTGCAGATGTGCAGATACTGTTAGGCTAATGTTAGAACAGGCAAACAAATTGGTTGGGACTCTTGTTTAATTTGTCTGTGGTATTTATTCAGCAGCTGGGCTAGCCTCCTAAGTGAGGATGAACTAATTTGAAAGGCATTCTCCTCCTTCAGCCAGCCAACATGGGAATTCAGAGAAGGATAATCTCCAGATGTTTCAAAAAGAGTTTTTTTTTTTAAAAAAAAAAGCTCAGTAGCTCCTGTATTTTTTTTTTTTTTTGGTATTTTGGTTTGTAGAGTTCAGAGACTAGAAGCAAGAGAATCTGGTGCTATGATTTTCCCCTTAGAAAGCAGCTGGTGCAAACGGAGCCAGCTACCCTTTGCCTGCTCAGAGCAGCTGGGAGCATGCCTGCTTTCCTGGAACTGCTGTGAGGTAGAGGAGAAGGAGAGAGAATCTGGGGAGGAAGCTGAAGAGAGGAGGCTAGTTTGGGGAAGGACGTATTCTGTTTCCCATTACTTGTGCCCTTAGATATCAGTTCTTCAGCACCCGATGCTCTAATTTGCATGAGTTGGGTCGCTGTGTCTGTCAAGCTGAAATTGTCACAGCCAAATGGGTAAATGAAATTTTCCCTGTTAGGCAGAGTATCCAAGTTGTTTTGGCGGTTAAATTATTGTGAGATATAAAATTGGGGAAGTTATTTTATTTCAAAATAGCCATGCTGAGCATTTCTAACTTGTTTTTCAACCAGGTGAGGATGATGGAAGAGATCAGTCAAAACTTGAAACAAAAGTGTGGGAAGCCTTTAACCCACTAGTAGACAAGCAGATAGACCAGTTCTTGGTGGTTGCACGGTAAGAGCAATTTACCACTTCTTTGAATAAGATTTTAATAACACGTATTTTCCAAGCACTTTTTTTGTGTGTTGTTCTTTTTGCTTTACTGGTATGAATGCTGGTTTGGTTGCTTGATTCATGTTTTTCATTGTGGAATGATGGATTTGTTAATGTGCCTTTCTGGGAACTGCATGACTGCATGAACAACTACTTGGATTTTACAACTTTCACTTTCAAAAAGTTAATCATTTTCTTAAAGGAAAAATTATTTTATGTAAAAACTATCCTGTAACTGGTGAGGTTTTTCAAGGTCTTTGGCCAGCACTTAGAGCACACAGTGAACTCAATTCCTGACAGTTCATTATGGACTGGATGATCTTGTAGGTCTTTTCCAACCTAGCTAATTCTAATTCTATGATTACGGAGTCCATTTTATCCCTTTTTCAAATCCAGCCACATTTCAACATGCAATAATAGTTAAGTTGTAATAGTTAAAAGCTAAGATGTCGGAATCTAGGCACTAGAAAACAGGTGGGATGAATAAAGTAAGACCCTGCAAATCTGTACAGGTGGGGAATGGTGAGTTTTATGCTTTTATTTAAGCCCAAAGCAATCTTTGTCCATCAGTGTTTGTTTTTTAAAATGTTTGTTCCACTTATATGAACAGAAGCCTATACTAAAATTCAGTATATATACTTAAAGAAAAAGGTAGTCCTCTCCAAACTGTCTTCTAGGTAAGTTTATAAGACTGAGGAAGCATGGGAGGAAAGCAGTGTGAATAGCAGATGGATAGTTGGACCGGCTATAGTCAGTGGAGCAAGTTACTATCAGGTATGGGGAGGAAAGGGGTGTGTTTTCCTCCCTCCCCACACACACCTCTCGAGTTATTGCACTGTTGAACTTTTCTCTTAAATTTTCTTGGATGTGGTTTTGCTGTGTCTGTAGTGGATAAGTTAATGGGACGTCTCCTGAGGAGGTAACATGAGAGCTTGTGTGTAAGAATTTATCTGGAAGGGACTCTGTAATTCTGGTTGGAGCTGTTGAATGATGCAAAAAGAATGCATTTATGAAACAACAGTAAATGCTTTCAACATGTTGAATGATATGGACTTAGGAAAATACTAGAGGGGAAAAGAAAGGGCAGAATTAAGGAAAATTGAGATAAAATGTAGTGTTTTAAATATGCAAGATGAGAAGTTTGTATGCTCAGAAATGTGCAACGGGAATTATTTTTCTATGTAATTTGAAGATAGTTTGCTCTTTTTATGAAATTCAGACAAAATTTTTAAGAAGACTTGTAAACCTTTGCATGGATGGGTTGAGCCTTGTGTGAGGGCCCAGTGATAGGGTGCCAAGGAAAAAGCCACAGTTAAAATGGAAACATGTCAACTGCTGTCCAGGCTGATGAAGATTTGACAGTTCAGATCCATTAGTATATTTTTGTCTTTAGTTAAATATTGCTTTCTGTTGTCTAAACTTTGTTTTTTTAAGGTTCATAAAATCTGTAGTGTTACGTCTACACTAAGGAATCACCATAAAATGTAGTCTCTTACACAGTGTGTTGCTGTTTCCCTTGACTTGTGCTAACAGCAAAGTCAAACTTGCTGAACTAAGTGATTTATGTGCAGTGGATGAATTCTATGTAGGTTGCTCAGTAAGTGATACCTCCTATTTATTTCTACGGAAACTACAACAGATTACAAAGAGCGCCATAACACTGATAGAGCAAATTCTCAGCTGCAAAATGCTATTTTTCAACATAGTCACCACCATTAGCTGTGGATTTTTTCCAGCAATGAACAAGAGCCTGCATGTCATGCTCATAAAAAATCTGCACCAGCAGCGGTGACCCACTGTTTCACAGCTGCTACGATGGCATTGTTGTTAGGAAAAAGTTGCCTATGCAGTCCATCCCAGAAGCTTCGTATTGGTTCAATAGGTCCTGATCAACTTGCATACGGTGTTCTTTCTGTTGGCCTCTGGCATTGTGGGTCAGCGTAATAGAATAGGAGATGTTACTTGTGAAGCAGCCTTTATACTTAACCAGATGCAGATAGGAAAATGGCTGAAAGTAGGGAGAAGATTACCTCTACTGGTCATGCAGAAGAGATGGAGAAAGCTGGGATATCTCCAGCAAAGTGTATTCCTGCTGCTTATGGGACCCTTCAACAAAGAGCTGCTTTGATGGGCTGACTTCCAGCAGCATTGATTCACATTGCTACTTGGCCACACATTGCTGTGGTCTTGGTGTCAAGAACGCTCAGTAGGAAACCAGAGGGTGGAAGTGCCCTGTTGATGGGGGTTTTGCATGTGGGTTGGCTTAGAGTGACCACAGAGGTGCTCTGTGAGGGCAGTTTCCACCCTGGGTAGGCTTTTTGGTGGTGAAGCTGCTTCTAGCAGTTCTTGCCATTTTCTGCTGCCTGCTTGGTTTGCTGATAGAGCCATGTGAGGCTGCCTGCTGGAAAAGGTCCCTGAAAAGGTCGGTATAAAGATTGCTTCTATCCAGAATCAGCAAAGAGATCCAGTTTATAATTAGGTACCACAAGAAAAAAGTATCAGTTCTGGAAGCAGGGGAGCTGTGAAGCAGGGACAGGGATGAGTGAGTAGGAGGCTGGGGAGAGGGTGAAGTGTGAATGCACCAAAGCCTTGCGGGGGCGGCTTTGGCTTTTGACCAAAACCAGATATTTGATGGATTACTGCCTAAGTATTTACCTTTTTTTTTTTTTTTCTATGCACTCAGCTAGTCAACTAGTCTGGGGAAGTGAACAGAGTGAGGATGTGGAAGGGGGGGGGGGAGGAATTGATTTTTTTGTTGTTGCAGTTTCTCAGAGGAGTTCAGCTCCGGTTCACTGTGCAGGAGTGTTCCCAACTGTGTGCTGCAGCTAGCAGCCAGGGGTGTGGGAATTGCTGGAACCAATGTTCCTGTTACAGAGTTCTCCAGCTCATTTCTTTAGGGGTAAAATGAGGAGCCTGGGAATTGTGGCCTAGCAAACAGGAGTGGCTGGCATTGGGAAGTATTAAAAAAGACTGCTGTCCTTTTACAGTCTTATTTATCCTTTAAATATACTTTTATGTATACTTTAATATATATATATTAAAGTATATATTTACAACATTATACTACGTCATAAAATAAAGACTTTTTCTGAAACGTTGGAAAATGATTGTTACTGCATTCTTTTTTTTCCTGACATGTCTTGGCATCTATGGACGTACCTTCGGACAGCGCAGTGCTGCTCAGGCTGCCATTCATAAAGGTCACTTGTGATCACCTTCTTTTAAACCTTAATTCAGAAGTTTGTATTGAGAGACAGAGGATGAGATGGTTCAAAACTGCCCATTTGTGATCTTGGAGTCCTCCGCTGTTCTCCTGCCTTAACCTATTTGGTCGTATAAACTAAGCACAATCGAGCATTCATAATAACAAACCACATCTGAAGAGAACAGTCCCTGGCTCAGAAGTAGCGCCAAGACATGTAATCTTGTTACTGAGAAGTGGAGTCTGCTGATCTCAAAAAAATGTTGGTTGGGTGTTGATATTTATGCTTGCTTTGCATGCAGAGTTAATGCTCCGTTGTTATTTCTTTCAGGTCTGTTGGTACATTTGCCCGAGCACTAGATTGCAGTAGTTCTGTCAGACAGCCAAGTTTGCACATGAGTGCTGCAGCAGCCTCTAGGGACATCACACTGGTAAGAATTTTAAGAGGGCCTTCAGTTATTGAGAGATGTAAGATAATTCACCTCCACAATAACAGTTGGCAAAAGGAGAGGGGCAGATGGACTGTAATTGTGGCCTGCTGTGAACCAGATCCTGTCTTTATAAGGGAGCCCTTTATTTACGTTGAAGTAACTTTCCCTGGCTTTGTGCCTCCTATGATCCATCATGGGTAGCTCAGAATTTTTATTTTTTTTAATGTTTTGACCATGCTTCACAGCCCATCTCTTATGTAGGCTTAGTGAGTGATGGTCTTAAAAAGAATCCACATGATGATCTGTTTGTCTGTAATGTTGTAATGCCTAAATACCACTTACCACTTCCCCAACTGCCACTGGCATCCGTGGGCAAAATTGTCTGGGGGAAGAGTCTGCGGTCAGATAAGAAATTTCAGTTGATGGTGTTTTCTTTGAGCTTTGCATCAAAGCACCAAAGGAGCGGAGATACTGTTAATTTCTTAAAATTATAAAGGATTCTTAATAGAGAGGAAAGGGAAAACTTAAATTTCTGTGCTAGAAAGAGTTGAATGGAAGTGTGAATAAAACTTATGAAGTCTCCAGAGTACTGTTATCAAAATCTCACCCCGTAACTGGTATAATATGAAATCATATGTAGAACAAACTCTAGGATAAAACACTGTAGATTGATTATGCACGTGCACAAAACTCTGGTAAGCGGAAGACAAATAACATCCTGATTAAAAGGACAGAAATAAAGCCAAGCTTTCATTTACAATACCAATCCCTTGCTCTCTGTGTGTTCTTTCCTCTTGTAAATCACAAGTCACTGGCAGCTGTAGCTCAGCTTTCTGATGCATAATTGCTCACTCTTGGGAGTAATTCCTCCTACTCGGCTATTATATGTGACTTAAATCCTTTTGTGGGGTTTGTGACCTTTGGGGCTTGTGTGTGTGCTTAAATGTTTGTTTATATATGCAATTCTTGAGGATTTTTTGACAAAAGCTGTGCTGTCTAAGTTTATTAGAAAATACACCCTCAGACCTCTATCTTTGGGCTCCATCTGGTGAGTGGGGCTGTATCCCCTGCATTTTCTTAAAAGTAGTGCTACAGTGGTGGTGCTGGGGATTAGATAAAGTAGGAATTACTCATATGCAGATGCTCATGTTCCAAAAATCCTACTATTTTTACTGAACATAAGACTGGTACACTGAAAATTATCTTGAGTCTGAAGCTGGAGTAAGTATTTACTGACTTGGTGCAGATGTAGTATACTGCACCCACAGATATCACTGCATGATTTACGTTACTGCTGTTATTTTTCCTGCTGGATGCTTATTCTTACATTTATTTCTCTCTTTTACAACCATGTAGTTCCACGCTATGGACACTTTGCACAAAAATGTCTATGACATTTCCAAGGCAATCTCTGCGCTTGTGCCACAAGGTGGGCCAGTCCTGTGCAGAGATGAGATGGAGGAGTGGTCTGCTTCAGAGGCAAACCTTTTTGAGGAAGCACTAGAGAAATACGGAAAAGATTTCACTGACATTCAGCAAGATTTTGTAAGTATATAAAATGGGTGCCTGCATGATGAGACTGATTCTGATCAGTGACAGAGCTGGTTTACAGTTTGTCTGAACTGAGTTGTTTGTCTTCATTTTGAAGAAGAGGGCTTTGAACTGGAATATGTGTCTTGCAGTAAACCAGGGAAAGACAGACCTCATACTGAAGACAACCTGCTCTACAGTCAGAATTTCTAATCACTGATGATAGATTTTTCCTTCAGAGATGTTAATTTAAAATAGTCTGCTCGACTACAACTGAGAGCGAATATAGGAAAGTGTCGTGACAGCCTAGCCTAGTAGATTAACTTGTTTGAAAGAGTACTGAGCCTTCTGAAACATGGAAACTTAGTCACTTTCACATGATCTCAATAAAGGGTCCTCTGAAAGTTTGAAAAAGGAATCTGGGGCATCCGTGGAAAGCGTCCTGTTAGTTTGGCCAAATCTCCTCTGCAGGTATTCGACCAGCAGATTGAATGGAGCACTGTAGGAGAGCCAAGTTGCGCTGTATCACTGTTCGACTCCTCAGAACAAAACAAGTAGTGTCAGTGTTGCTTGTCCTGTGCTCTAATCTTTTAGATGAAGGGACTTGGAAGCTGCACAGCACTCTCTGGTCCTGCTGAAAGCCTCTTGCTTTTCATGCAGAGAAAGAGCTGGCGTGGCACATTTCTGTTAGTAGTTATTATTTTACTTAATTTTGTTTTTTAAGGACCAGCTCCATAGAAGTTGTGCAAAACAGAGCTGTAAGACTGTCATCATGATTCTTAAACTTGAGTTTTTGCTACTCAAAGCAGCAAGACTGTCTCGGCCAGTGGGCTCCCTTCCATGTTGACTCTCTTGAATGTTTTACTGTGAAGCCAGGGCAGCATGAAGATTTACCTGTAACTCGCTCTGCTTCTACAAAGAAAGCGCTATTTTTTGAAAGGTCTCATTTAATGTGGGTGCCTCTAATGTCCTTAGTTAGTGTCTGAATCTCCTATCTTTCTTTTTTGCTAGCAGGGTTAGTAATTGCAAACTCTGTTACAAACTGTCTGCCAGAGGAATTCTGTGAATTTTGGTGAGGCTGTGTGCCAGCTTCCTGCAATGACTGTTGCTTTTCCTTTATGTCCCTAGCTCCCGTGGAAATCCTTAACAAGCATAATAGAGTATTACTATATGTGGAAAACTACAGACAGATACGTTCAGCAGGTAAGAAAATCAGAATCACCTCTTTCATCCCGAGAGAAGCTGTTTTACTTGCCCCTGAAGCCAAACTTTGCTGCTTTATTCTTCTTTGTGGAGTTCAGGCTTTCCAATAGGTAGACTGTAATCTGTACTGCTCTTCTCTTATCACTAAACTCATCGGCCATCCTGTAGACGCGTGAAAGCTCCAAGCCAAGTAAAATAGCTGCAAACATTTAAAAATGTCAAAGCCACAACTTTATATCTGTTTGGAAATTAAATAGCATGAGGAAATATATACAGTTAATCTCTGCCTGTAACCAAGTTCAAGGTCAGCAGTAACTTCAGTTTGGGGTTTTCATAGAGGGAGTAGTTCATGTACAACCACTGTCGTTATTCCCCTCCACTACCTGCCCATGACTTTGATTGCAGCTGCATGGAGTCTCCCTCACGTAAGTGCTGTAAGGTGTTTGGGAAGCTTCAGTGGCTCAAATTCCCAGACTCCTTACACCTGAGAAACCACTTGGACTGATGTTTACAGTCATTTTTATCTCCTCCTTGTTTAAATACTAAGGCTGCTCGGTACCTTGTGTAATGAAAACATGATGCAAGAAGTATGTAAAAAGTTGTAGAATAACAATAGCTGAAAAATACTTAGAATATTTAATAGGAAAACTAATTAAAAGGGAGAAATGCATAATGAATTGTTGATGGTAATTATCAGTGTTATGTTTAGGCACCTATTTAAAGCATCAGAAAAAGTGGAGTTACAGAAATGTCCCGCCTTAACTTGCTTCATTAGATATTCAACCTAGGGTAAAGACTTAGTGCCTGGGGCATTGACCAGTATTTGGCACGTGCTAGATTTGGCTATCAAGATCTGCAGTGCAATTTTTTTTACCGTTTTCTTTGTGACTGGAACACTTCAAATTACAGAGGGCTCCTCAGGACAGATCAGAACCCTTTTTGAATAAATTCTATGTTGCAGGTTTTCTTATTTAATGTATTAAGCAGAGTTAACGGTTGCATCCTCACTCTGATATTTTCTTGAATTCATTCCTTGATTGAAAGTTTTCCTTCCTGTTAAGAAAAGCACAGTAGGAAAGTGAGACCATGATGGAAGCTTGTGTGGTGGTGAAAAAATGTGCCAAAGTAGTAGTTGCACTTTTCTGCCTTTTCCACTTGAGCTTTCCTATTACAAAGACAAAACTGCAGAGGGGATAGTTGCACAAAGGAGTTTGATTATTTGTTATTGCAGCAATAAAATAATAATTAAAAAGTGCCACAGTTTCTTGTACTGTTTTGCTGCATTTTTCTGCAGCAGGTTTTCTATCATGGTTGTACTGTTGTACCTCACATGTGCTGCCCAGCAAAGTACCAGGGAGTGGGATTTGGGGAAAACTTCCAATTAGACGCTGTGCACTTAGGAGACAACGTGAGTATAAGCTGAACAGGTAGAAATTGCAGAACAGACATACCACATCTATTACGTATGAACTGAGCTGAAGACCTTGTCTCAAATTCCCAGACTGTACAAGCAAATAATATAATAGGCATCTATAAAAAGCCTGGGAGAGCTATCTGTGTATAACCACAAATAAAGCATAGGAAGTTTTATTAGGGATAATGGTGCATTGCATTTGTTTTTCACTTGATATGTTCAAATTCTTTGACAAAGCACAACTCTCACCACCATGTTTTTTTTTTCCAGTGTTTTTTGTCTGTGTCGATTCTTTCCTCAGTCTAATACCACAGAATGGTTTGGGGGCTTACAGGACTTTTGTACATGAGATTGGAAATATGCTACATAAGGATATGGCAGTTGTGTATCCTGAGTTGTTTCACTTTCTCTTGGCCTCCTTTTAAAGGGGTGATTAATTTATCTTCCAAGCCTGTGTGTTATTGTCCTAAAAATGAGACAAAAAACCCCATTCACAGCTGCTAACTTGCTCATTCTTGTAGATTCTTCCATTCTTAGATGCATCTGTTTAAACTGTCTGTTTTTGAGAATTGCACAACTTCGTTAGGAGGGTTTTTTGAAAACCAGATACTGGGAACTGTTTACTTTCTTCTGTATTTCCTTTGAGAATTTCTTGGAGCAAGAAAGAGCTCTGTCATATCCCTGAAGAAAAATCTTATCTGTGCCATTAAGGAAGCTGAATTTTGAGTGGACTTGAACAGAAAAACTTTTCTCAGAAGTGAACAATAAGCAAAGTGTGGAGTCCTGTGCAAGCTTAAAACTTGAGATCCTGTAGTCAGAATATTCTGGAAATAAGTAATGCAAGAAGCTACTGGTTGAAGTGCTAGCATGCAGAAATGTTTGTGCTAGCTTGGAGGGGAAGAAAAGGCTTGCCTGGTACACCTAGGATGGGAATGTGTAATAACACTTCCTTGCCTTGTGAACAGGCTGATGCAATTGAAAAAGACACAAAAGAACTTGGCTTGGAGCATGCTCTTTGGATTTCTTACACAGTGATTTACATTTGTGTTGAGCTACACGTTTGTTTCGATAGTTATTGACATAATTAGTCACTTACAGAGGAGATCCAGCTCTCCAAGAACAGATTTGCTATAAGGGATGATTATTCCATTGCAGTGTCAATGCAGAATTTCTGGTTCGATGCAGGCTGCTGAAATTCTGCACGTTGTTCCATCAAAGGCACTTCTTTGGAGATGGCCTGAAGAAATTCAGTATCCCATGCCTCCTTTGAATGTATTTTTTTTTTGAGGCGGATTTCACGTAAATCAGTTCAGAAGAAATGTATGTCTTTGGTTTAGAAAGGTTTGAAATGACATCCACTCTCCCATGGACTACTTTCAAGAGCAATCTGAAAGCTCTTTAAGAGTTGTGTGGTGTTTGGGCATGGCTATGTTTTCATTCAAAATACAAGTCAAGTTCTTAAGTAGTTGTGTGTTCAGGATGATTGTTTGTTTGTTTGAAGATCTTTAATGCTGTTTTGTATATCATGAGGGGAAGTCCTGTAAACTTCCAAGTGTAACACTCTCCAGCTTTTTGAGAGTTAAAGACTTAAGTCTTTCTTACTGCGTTCTCATTTGTGCTTGAGGAGCATGAAGCTTCAAGAGGACACTCAAACATCACAAATTCCTGCTCCATTCTCTTTTTATTATGTGGAAGTGCTGTACATCGGAGATTAAGTAGGAGAAAAAGACAGAATTGGTTTCAAGGTATACAGAGCTGGAAAAGCAAAAATGTAAAGGAGGAGATGGAGAAAATGAAAGTGCCATTAACATTGACAACGTGAGGCGGGGGGAACTCTGGTAGGTCTTGATGCAGATAGATAACATCTTTATTGAGGAAAACTAACCTTTGTACCTAGGCAAGAGCTCTGAGTGATGTCCTACTGTACTGGCCTTCTTAAAGTACTGCGTGCTAGCAAAGTAGAAGTAACATCAGAGAAATGCTTTCCCACATACGTAGGACATGCTGTCCCCAAACACCTCCTCTTAATCCTACAGTAACCTGGAACTGGGGTAGTTTTGGCAGGCAAGTAACAGACTGGAGGTTCTGCACATCAGTGCTGGAGGAGCCTTGGCAGCTGGAAGCACTTCTGCCAAATGCATCATGGCCTAATTACCTCCACGTGCCTCCCAGCAGCACTCGTGTGCTCAGGGCACTAAGGGGGAAAGATGCAAAACCTGGATTCCCCAAAATCCGGAAAGTGCAGGTTAGAGAATATTCTTCCCCAGTGTGAACTACAACGGGCTCAATATTTGAGGATAGTTCAGATGTCCCTGCACTGTCTGCTAACCCAACTCTTGCACTGTGGACCTTGAAATATCCCCGGCAGTCCTGGATTTCTTCTGTTACTTTATGAACATTCACTATTTTGAAAATGGCCACAAACATTTGTTTGCTGCAACGCATCGCATTTTAGGACCTTTCAAACTCAGTGGGAAGAATGAAAGATGTTAACTCTGGGGGGAGGCTATAATGAGGACAGATGTTTGCACTGACTCAAATGTACAGTATTTTAATGTATTTTTAATTCCTTAGTCCTATGGGAGATTAGAAAAAGTTTGTAGTATCTCCCTTTAGTAGGGAAAACATGATGAGGCTGCGCTTGAGTTAGATGGATACGCATATGTAACTTAGAGATACAAGATTTCATTTGTTCCAAGCCTCTAGAAGAGGTTACGAACAGGATTCTTTTGTGGATGGGAATGTTTGGGCACAGATCCATCCCTGACAGGCAAAGGAACCCAGCAGAGCACTTCTCTGTGGAGGGATCGTTCTTGTACCTTCTGCTGTCAGTCTGTCAGAGAGCAGGAGGCTCCTGACGTCTGTTAATTAGTTGTCCACAGCTACAAATGCTTAGTGCAGAACCAACCTCCAGTTTGTTGTGAGGCCTTCTGAAAACCTTCAGGTTTCCTGGTACAATGGATTGTAATAAAGGCGTGTGCTCTTTGCAATGTTTGGCCTTGATCTAGAGGCAGCTGAGGGTATTGCTGGGCCCAGGTGACCTGCTGGTGGCTCAGCTTGCACCGTGGTCATCAGTCACAAATCAAATCTGGTGTGAGGTTACCATTCATCATCCCTTCCCTAAAATGTTGGCTATATTAACCACGTCTCCAAGGCAAATGACTTTAGATTGCAGACAGCAAAATAATTCTGCTATTGGTAATGCTTTGTGCTTGCGTGAAGCTTTTCCATTCACAGATTTCCAAAACTGTCACAACATAGTGACTCTAGCTAGTGCCCGTGGGAGCTTTAGTCAAGAATACTGCAGCTTCCCCTTCGTCTCCCTTCCCCTCCCTGATTTACAGTAGAAATCTAGTGGAAATCTAAGAAAAACAGAACAAAAGAGTTCTGTACCAGTGGAAGTTCCCTGAATTTTCTGCTTTGCCCTCGAGGAAATATGGTTCTTAGACAAAGTTCGTCAAGCAGTAATGGAAGTGTTTATCAACACTTGATGTTAGGCTTCCTTGACATCTTCATTCTTTGATTTTTAGGGTGGGTTGACTTTTATTTGCTGGAAAAGGTAAGGGGAATTCTTTCGGAGCCTGGGGAGCTTTGGTGAGGGACTGTCAGGCTGTCAAATGGAGAACATGCTTCAGGCTGCCCCTCTGATCAAAGCAAGCTTTGTGCTTACTGGAAGCTTTTACTTAATTGTTTTTACACGTGACCATCATGCCCCTGTAAAAAAAATTTATATATTCCTATATGCCATGTTTTTTGTTTTTTTCAATTCTATTATGCTTTCTTGTGCTTTTTATTTTTATACAGATGCTGACTTTTGCTTTACAGTTTTTTTCCAAGACTGTGCCTTGAGGGTGTTCATTTAAAAAAAATAATTAAAAAAAATTGAACTAATCTGTTTGTCTAGAATACGAGTGAAGCCCCTAGCAAACACTGCCCTGCTGGTTTGTCTGGAAAGCGTTCTCAGGGCTTTATGTGGACTGCTGTTACTGGCATCGGTGTTGAATAGCGTGGGCCTTCAGCAGGGGATTTAGGTAGAGGCCTCCAGAGGTTCCTTTCACCCTAAGTTTATTTAGTTTATGTAGTAAGAAGGACATATTTGACCCTTGGAATGTCTCTTTTTACTATTTAATGAATGTGAAGGTTTGAGTTTTGAAAGGAGTTCTTGGCCAGTTAGCAAAGCTCCTGCTTGTTGTCTTCCTCTGCCTTGTTCTTGTTTCTTGTGCCATGTGCTTTGTTCAAAGAAAGGAGCAGTGCCGTTTTGAAGGCATTTGTCCTCCGCTTCCCACTGAAAGGATCCTGTAGTCCACCTCCTCCAGAATCGTGGATGGAATGGCTGGTTTTTACCAAAATAAGGCCATGTAAAGAAATGAATGCACTTCTCAGTGTGCTTCTCTATGTTCTGAAAGGCTATTTTTTTCTGGTCTATGTTTTTCCTTGAGTGGATCTTTGTTATGTTCCTTTACATCTTCTGGGAAGGATGGTTTTGACCAGGAGCTGCTTGTTTGGTCTAGTTAGGCTCCCTTAATGTTCTCTGCTGCCTGACTGCAAACATTCATGCCTGGGGTTTGTTTCCTTTCTGTCTGCAGGGGGGACAGTCATGTAGTACTTGTCTACAGAAAGCTTTTTGCCTGTAGGAATTGAAACAGATGGGTTGCCCGTGGTTGATATTTAGCGTGAAGTGGTTACATACCATAATTACCTTATAGTTTTGTTAGTTCTGTGTCAGTTATTAGTTAAGCTGCTAGCCTTTAAAGAAAGTCTCCAGTTGTGAGTCAGTTTTCAGTCAGTTAAAATAAGAAAATGAATAAGAGGACTATCAACAGAAAGAGTCTTTGCTTCAAACTCTTGGAATTCTTTCACCTGTTGAGGAAATATGGCGGAGCAGATGTTTTGCTACGCCTGCTCCCAACCAGTTGGTGCATATTACCAAGGAGGACAAGCACAGATGGGTATGTCACAGCTTTCTCTGCAGAGGAAGAAGAAAAAGCGATGTAGAAGGAACAGTGTATGAGTTTGTATTAGAGTGAATGGGAAAGGAAAAATTCTGCTTAGTCATTTGTAGTCTCTATTTTTTAAATATTTTTTCTTCGAAATGCTGTGTATGTAATCAATTAATGCCTGCAGTTCCTTCAATGTGTATTTTCCTCTTGGAAAAGGATTTTGTAGTAGCTGCTCAGTGAAAGGAACACTTACCTGTTTGTTAGTTAATGCTTGTATTTTTACAGGTGCATGATGTGACTCCAGGTAAAGTAGCCCTTCTTTTCTTTTTGTTTCCCTAACCTTTTTTCTGATTTTTTTTTTTCTCTTCAAAGAAACGATTGAAAGCAGCAGAAGCAGAAAGCAAGCTAAAACAAGTGTATATACCCAACTAGTAAGTATCTTTATTGTTTTGTTCTTCTTTATTTCATTGTGTCTGGTGTAGCAGTTTCCATGGCCTGTCAGTTTTATATATTAGCTTTAATTATATAATGAGAGCCACAGTCGAACAAACAATGTCGGAGAATTACTAAATTAGGTTACCAATATAATGAGCCTTCTGCTGACGCTTAAATAGGCTTGAGTTCCTTTTTATTTTAGCTGAGTTAATGCTAAACACCCAGATGCTAATAAACAGCTCGGAGCCCTGTGGAAGAGAAGATGATAGCTGTGGTATTTCAAAGCTGGCGAGAACAAAGCAGTGCTCCTCCCAGACTGCCTGTGCTGCTGCTCTCAGCGTACAAAAGGCAGAGCTGTTCCCACGAGCTGACCTCCTGCTTCTGGAGCGCAGGGTATTTCCTTCATGGGTAGCTGAGGGTTTTCCCTTTAGGGCTTTCCTGGTTAGGCTGCTCTGCTGTCACGTTGCTCATTTTCTTCATGTCATATGCTTCCTAAAGCAACCATTGCTTATCTTCTGACTTCTATATTGACAATGCTATTGAAAGTTGGGCACTTGGTAGCAGGTCCGTAATGTCGTGCACAAAAGGGTAGCTAATTAACTGCATAATCCTAATGAATCCGTTTTCCTTAATTATTGTCATGTCAATATCTCCCATGTCAATTTACCAAAACTTAGGTGTAACATTCAGAGTGAAGCCAAACAGAGATCTTGTCGTGACATTTTTCAACAGTATTGCCTTTTTCTGGAGGGTGTTGCTGTGTGTGGGGGCACTGGACATCAAATTAAATGTGAACTCAAAATGTGCTAAGCTTGTAAAGCAAAAGCCAATGCAATTTGGACTGCAGAAGCAAAGGGTTGTTGCAGACGAGAAGTTGGTAGTCTTCTGTTGATCTTGGATTATAGTGCGTGTAGGTAGGGCTTTGTTTCTGAAAGGTTAGTGCTCATTTGATAATGACTGTCTGGAGTGGTATCTTGTCCCTCAGCCCACTATCTCAGGAAGATAATTCTTGTTGCTATCTAGAGAATGCAATCAAATCAGCAACTTACCTCTCTGCTTCAGGAGAAGTCTGTATCTGGTGTTGATTTCCAGCCACAGATGATTTTTATCAATGTTGTTCCTAAACTTACGTATTAATTGACAAAATGGATTTCAAATTTAGCTCCTCCTTCAATATCCCTTCGTATGCATCAGGAAAAGTATCAGTTGTGTAAGTGACAGTTCCACCTGAAGGCTTCTGCTACTTTTTTTTTTCCTATTAATGCCTGCAAATGTGGCAACAATTTAAGCATTTCTAAAATTTTGGATTATTTCTACTCAAGTTTCACTGCAAGATCTGGCACATGGTTAATATATTGCATCTGCATTGCCTTGTGACCTAGAAGAAGATTATATTCTTGGCTTTTAAAAGTGATACATGGTGTATGGATCTAGATATCAACATTATTGATTTGTCCTTAGAATGTTACTGAGCCCATTCCTGTTTCAAGGCTTGAACCATAATGATCCGCTTGTCACCTCCAAAATAAATTACTGCATGTAGCCTGTCACAAGACCTATGCAGAAACACATCAACTGATTGAGTGAAACCTATTCTAGCAACAACTGGAATAAAATTGTTTGCAAGTAGAGGCCCAGAAGGATATCATTTGTCTCTGGCTTACTTTCACTGATAGGGCTTTCATTTGTTCCTGTGATGTTAATAGAAAGATCTAGAGCAAAGGGAAGAAAAATCGTAAGGAAAATAATAGAAGCAGCCTTCAAGAGTGATTTGTCATCCTACATGTATATTGTACGGTGACAGATAAGAGCTCTAAGTGAAGCTTTATAGTTGATATTTTTTAACCTAGGAGTATACTACAAATTTATAATATGAAGAACTGAATCATGGAGAGACTTCATGCTTTGTGCAGAGTCGTTCTTGTAATTGATGTGAGGTTCTCTAGTCCTTCAGCAGCGTCCTGGATGTCGGATGTCAGTTTCTGTGCTTCTTCCAAGAAGAGCCCCGGTATTGGGCAGACGTCTGTAGTTGATGTGACTGAACCCAGTGCTTGTGTGTGGGTTTGTGAGGCATCTCTAGAGCTGCGTCAGTGGGAGTGGTGTTAAATAAAGCAGTAGCAGAATCTGAATGTACAGAGAGATTCCATATTCTCATTCTTTTCATCCTGCCAGTGCGATGGTAGGATTTGCAGGGCATTCTTGTTCTAGTCTCAGTTGTTCTTCTGTGTGTGACTTCTGTAGCCAAACATACTTCTTAAGCCTTTGTGGTAGTCATAGTCTGGTTTTACAAATCTTATGGGCATCATACGTACTTGTTACTTGCTTCTGTATGATGACAGTCTGCTTGCTGAGCTGGTGCTTGTGGGGATTAGGACATCCGCAAATAATGAAGGCTAAGGCATGCAATGTTTTGCAGCTCTTCTCTTTTGCTTTAATCCAAATAATATCAGCAGGGGAACAGCAAGGGGAGAATGAAGTGCTCAATACACTTAGAGTCTCCAGTCTCTAAAATGTACTGATGTGAAATGTAAATTCTAACTGTATCTGTAGATGTAAAATATTGCACATAGAATGCATTAATTTATCTCGGAATCTCAAAGCACTTACATGAGCTGTAAATGCTACCTCACAAACATTGTAAAATAGGGGGATAATATTTCCCCCGCCTCTTTTTTAATTTAAGCTAATGGGGAAATTGGAGGACTAGGTCAAAGCTTTCAGTGACTACACAGGGAGACTGCTCAGCAAGCTGAAGATAATTGCTTTATCTGTTTCTTTGTCATCCTCTGCCTGAGGTGCAGGACTTTTCTCCTTTCCTTTTTAATGGTGCAGAGGTCTGTTGCAGCATGGGAAGCTTGGAGGTGTAATGCTGTTCTTTCCTTGTAGTTGTGCTAGTTAAGAGTGACCTTCAACACTTAGAAAATGAAAGGCTTTTTTCCACAAAAAGCATTGTGTAGCAGTCATTAGGCCCATTTTTAGAAGCGGATATTTACAGTAACCCATAGAGCTGTGATGAGAGCTCACCTCTTTTGTCTGGAGAAGGAATCCAGACACTTGAATTAGCAGATGCCTAAAGGTATATGGCATAAGTGTTCCTTACAAAGGATTAAAAACTGATCTTGTTTCTTATTTTTGAGCCTTTATTTCTTAATTATTCTATTGCATCTAGCAATAGCAAGTTTGTTATTACTTTCAACTGCTAAAATTTTGTGCCTGTGCTGTTCTGCATGGCTCAGAATTGTCTTCTGTCTTATGGTTGCCTTCTCTCAGCACGTGCTTTCTCATCTCTATCTCTTCAGATGAGATTGAGCTGTGTAACATGGCCTAGCAACCTGTGCTTTGTCATCCCTGTTCCCTCGTAACGGTGCTCTATTGCAGCTGGAATCCAGCTAAGAGGCTTCCACTCTTGATTTAAGAAATGGAAATGATAGTTTACCACTCCATCAGTATTCTCACTACCTCATTTGCATTTTTCACTTCAGCTTCATTAATTGCCTAATGATTCATTCAGTTATTCATCTGATTCTCTTGTTAATAGCTGGAGCAGGGTTTGGTGATACCAAACAAGTTTAATTAACAAATCATCAACAATCAAGAACCTTTTGCTTCTCATCTGCTGGAAACAGCTGCCCCGATGTTGTCAGGCGCTGTGAAGCTGAAGCTCAGCTCTGGGGCAGGGCACTTTCTGGTGCTTGTTGCAGCTATGTTGACTGTAGACTTCCAAAACCTTGACGTATGTGGAGCTGCTGCCACAACTCCACCTTGTTAGTGTTGGTGATCGGCTTTCAGCCACTCATTTGTGTTTGCAATACGGGTTGGATAGGGATTCTTGGGAAGATAGCAGAGCCAGGCTGCCCACCTTGCCACACATGATGCTGGTGCTTTGGACGTGCGTGCCAGTGTGTGTTGCCTTGTTCTCAGTGGGCTGTTTACAGCCACTCCGAACAGTGCTTCCCAGCACAGTGCTCAAAAAGCAAAGCCCGTCTGTGTGCTGTACTGATGGATTTCGGCCTCCTTTAGTGCCATTTCTCCGTGGAAAATCAGTGTATAGAAGGGAAGCAGCGTGCCTGGTGCCAAGGCATAAGATCTGAAGCAGGGCCTTTCCTTCAGTCCTTCGTTCTGTCTGCTAAGCAAACGCTGCTTGTGGTGATGTGCCTCTGTGAGGACCATTTGTTTTTCAGCGTGGTGGGGATGTTTGCACATGGGGCTTGCTGGTGAATCATTGGCAAAAGTGGTGCTGCAGCAGGTTACTATAGAGACGTCCCAGCACAAAACACTGGGAAGCGTGAATGTGCCCTGCTTCAAGTCCCCCTTTGTTCAATCATGTCTGCGCAGCTCGTGCCATCTGTGGTGTCCAATCTCACACTGCTCTGCTAAGGACCTCAAAACCCTCTAATCCCTGTAAGAGCCAGAAAAGTTAGTAAGCAAAAGCAGTGGAAAACCTGAGCAAGCTTGTTGATCTAAATGCCTTTGTTTTTTCCCTCTTCGGTGCTTCTTTGGGGCCATGTATGGGCTGCTCAGTGCACTGAAGGAACAGTATTTTTATGGGATTTCTGTGCTGCTATGCCTCCTAAGTTTTCTCTTCTGCAGAAGGGCCCTGAGTGTTATAGCGAGGAGCACCCCTGGAACGCTGCCTCAAGTTTTTTCAGGCTGGGCAAATACTCTTGTACCTCCTTACCGAATGTGTGCATGGTTTGTGGAGGGCATTCACTGCAGAACCTGCTGTGTCACTACAGAAATTGAGCTTTACTGAGCCTTACCAGATGCTTTCAAATGAAGAGGAAGATGACCTCTTCTGGCTTCCAGGATGGTGCAGCCTTTCTGGTGGAGTTTGTGCTGGAGCTGCAAGGGCCAGTTAACTTCAGAATTTGGTCACTTGGAAATCCTTTGCTTTCAGGAGTCACTGCTGAGGTGGTGAAACCAGCACTGCTGCTACATTAGAAAGAACTTGTTTGACCCTTTTTCACCAAGGATGCTCTTGAAACACCAGGCTGAGTGAAAAGCAATGAATACTCTGTGTCACTTAGATCTGTCCAACTGATGTGTAAGAATATGTGTTTTCAGAAAGCTATCTTATAGAGCCCATTAAAAGACATTTATCCTTGATTATATGGGTTCCAAATCATTGATTTATTAGGTGAAAACCAGAGAATATGCCCACTCCCTTCATTTTTCAGGTAAGAAGAGAATATGGGTGAGATGTAATTGATGTTAGAATTTGGGCTTGCATCCAGAAGCCTGCACCACAGGCTGCGTGCTTTTTGTTGCTTCTATAGGTTGAGCTCCTAACAGCAGCTTGGAGTCCTTGTGGTTTTTGTAAGCTCGTGTGCTTCTCCAAACCTTTTCACGTGACTCGTCCCATCTTCCTCCATTTCCCCGAAGTCTGTCCCTGCAATATTGATTCTCTGTGCTTCTCGTTTGCCCCCATGCCGAGGTTCTTTTGAATGTCTCCTTTTCTCTCTCTGACATCTTCTACAGGGATTCTGTACTCTTCCATCTGCTCTCCATGCCAAGGTTTTGCTTGCCCTTCCGTCCTCAGCTTCTGCCAGTAACTTTTTACTTTCCTGAGTCAACATCTTTAGCAGCATATAGGGATGAGCAGAAATGATTCAGATGTTGTTATATCAGAATGTATTGACAGATGTTAATGGATTTCTTGCTCAGAGGATGTTTAATATTAGGACTTTTTGCATTTAGAAGAAGCCGAAATGCTTACTAGGAGGAGTGCAGATTATGGATTAAGACTTGTAAGAAGGTTTATATTCCTTAATGTCTCTGTTTATGCGCTATGTCCAAAGATTTAATTTAAAGTATTGAGCGTTCTCGTGTAAGTTGTGGCTACGTTATGCAAACCTTTGCAGTAAGATAATGTGAAAATATGTATGTGACAGTTATTTCTAGGGTTATCTTAGCCTGAATAAGGCAAAGGTTGGTCTTTTTCTGCCTGCCTCTCCTTCTCCATCCCCTGTGCTGCATCTTGGAAACTTATATAAAATATCTTCACTTTGAGGACAGGGAGAGATCTGTAGATAAGGTCTCTTTGCCAGCTGGATTAGAATGTCTGGGACTGTAATCAAGTTACCTGCCTTGCCCCAGTGGTTTGTAGCTTTTAAGTGGTTTGGGTCTCTTAAAAATGGCATCTAGCTAATATAATATGGACATTAGAGAGTGTTTGTGAATGTTGTCTTGCTGGTAAGTACAGCTCCTTTTTGTTGAAAGCTACGTGATGAATGAAACGTAAATCTTCAATTTCAAACATTTTGGGCCATGGTTTTTCTTAAGTCGCAGAGGAAATTGCATGCCTTGATTAATGTTTGTCCTCCTTTTTGCTTTGTGTTTTAAGTAACAAGCCAAATCCCAACCAGATCAATGTAAATAATGTCAAACCAGGAGTGGTAAATGGTACTGGAGTACAGGCACAGAACGCGGCAGCAGGACGGGCCTGTGAAAGCTGTTATAGTAAGTGACATGCAAATATGGCACTCGTGCATAGGGAGCAAGTGCTGTGCTGTAAGCAGTAAAGGAAAAGATGTGTGGTGTGGGTGTGGGTGGCAGAGAAGGCTTTGGAATGGGGGGGGAAGTCACTGCTTTTACATTGCTAAACAGAATTATGAAGTACATAAAGGTGAGTTAGTAGATGTCCTACATAATTGTGGGTAGCTGTTGAGCGGAGATTTCAGTCACCGAGCTGTGAACTTGATAATTTTTCATAATTTTTTAGTACATTTCAAAATATGGAATTTCTTTGTATTTGGTCTGCTGCCTGGTACTAATATACTGAGTTCTAAGGCTTGTCCTCCTTTACGGAGAGCCTTTGGATGCTGGAACGTAGGACTGCAAGAGGAGTCAAGTCACAGACTTGCCTTATGTTCTTCCATTGCAAAATTAACGTATGGGGAGCTCTTGAAGAGAGTCTTCCATCCCTCGCTGCGGAAATTGTTGTCAACTAGTACTGCAAAATGAGAGCTTTCTGTTTTGTTGGCAGGAATGCTTCCCATCCTGCTACATGTTTCTTCTGATCATGTTTTAAAAGGGTTTTGTGTATAATTGATTTCAGTGAAATTACAGCATAACAGTGGTGATGACAATAAAGCCATTATGAGGTTTTTAAGGTCTTTTTGCACTGTCTTTATTATGTAGGCTTTCTTTTGTAATGGTTCTAAAGAAAATAAGCTTTGACAAGCGCTCCCGTTTAAGGACATATATAATTTCCACCTTTGTTATCTCTAGCCACACAGTCTTACCAGTGGTATTCTTGGGGTCCCCCTAACATGCAGTGTCGCCTCTGTGCATCCTGTTGGACGTACTGGAAGAAATACGGTGGCTTGAAAATGCCAACACGGTTAGATGGAGAGAGACCAGGACCAAACCGTAATAATTTGGTAGGTATCAGCACAACAGGCCTCTTGATGATCTTATCTGGGAAGCTCGGTGCCATCACTTCTAATAGTTCACTGTTCTTAAACATATAACAACAAAAAGAATGCCTTCAACCCCCATTGTAGTCCTCAGGTTTGATATTTCCTGACTTGCAGAAGCTGGCTTGTTAACTTCAGCTGTATGTAATTTGTCATTGAGTACTTCCCCAAGGAGAAAAAACACCAGGTGATTTGTTTGGCAAACTAGCCATCAAATGCACAGCGTAACCTCATGGCAAAAACTGGGATGCCAGCTCATATTTCTGATAGCCTGTTTCCATGATTTTTGCTGTAGGGGGAGGAGGACTGATTTTGCATGAAGGCATTTGTTATTTCCTGAAAACCATTCCCTTTCCCAAGGCGTTTTCAGAATCAGATATTCCAGACAGCTAGTAGCTTTGTAGAGATCCCTTATTTTGTTTTTCTGCTTCCACCTGTTTTGTTAATTAATCCTTTCCCTTGTATAGTCTTTGGGTAAGCATTTTGTGAGCTTCTCTTTGCCTATTGCATTTGGTGAAAGTTCAAGCTTGAAGCATCATGAGTTGAGCTGATTGGAAAGAGCATCTGCATCACTACAGTGGCGATGGACAGAAGGATAATGCACACTGAATTTTGGTCTTAGATTCTTTTTTCTCTCTCCTACTCTTGGTCTCATTGCTTTCCTGCTCTGTTTTATTCCTTTTGTCTCTGTGCTTTCCTGGCTTCTGTTTGCCGTCCAAAGCAACTGAAGTGCAGAGACAACCACCAGCTTTTATCAGCCCTATAGCTCTTGCTAGTTAAAACGTATGTAAATAGTGTGAGAGGGAAAAACCTTGTTCTTCCCAAACTGGCATTTCCTTATTTTCCCCACCCATAGGCAGGTTTGCAGCAAGGAGATAGTGCTTCAATTATTTGATTGGTTTACTTTGTTGCTTTTCATGAAAAAGATACTGCTTTTGCTCTCTATAGTATGCAAATGTCATTCTGTATTATTCTTATTATGTGTAGTGAACTCTGGAAATGGATTCACTGAGTTCAAGAGTAGGAATTTAAACAAAATCCTGCAACTTTGAGACAAAAATGTTCTTGCGTGCCCTAAATTTGCTTTGGGAATTAAGTTTAGGATGCTAATTGGTCATACAGCTACTCTTGATTTTCTTTTCCCTCCTACAAATGCTTTGTTGTAAAGAATTTGCATTATGTATCCAGAACAACACTAAGCACCTGATGTTCAAGAGTCTTTCTGTAAACTTTGTAAGCACTAAATCATATGATAGCATCTAGCAACTTTTTTAGGACTGGCTTTTGGATCCCCACTTTAAAATTTGGAACAGCATAGAAGTAAATAAATCCCTGTGGAGAGAAAATGTTTGCGTCCATAAACCTCCTTTGAAATATTTTGGGAAAAAAATGACAAACGTTGATGGTAAGATTTGGGAAATGGTACATAGCTGTGCTGAAAATAGTTTTGTCTGTAATATTGTTTCTTCTCACGTGTCTCTGAATCAGTAATTGAAAGTGATTCTGTTTTTTAAGGCTCTCTAATCATTATTTCTTTCTTTTTAGAGTCCTCATGGTGTGCCAGTACGAAACAGTGGGAGCCCCAAGTTTGCTATGAAAACACGACAAGCTTTTTATCTCCATACAACAAAACTGACAAGAATTGCCAGACGTTTATGTCGAGATATCTTACGCCCCTGGCATGCTGCAAGACATCCCTATCTGCCTATTAACAGCGCAGCAATCAAAGCAGAATGTGAGTGGCGATGCAGCTGGGCACCTACTTGCAAAGGGCAAAGGAGTTCTTGGAGATTCCTTTGCTATTAAGTTGCAATTCCTGATACTCTTGCTTGCAGTTAGTCCTCCCACAAAATCTGGCTATACTTGTAGAGTGCTCTACCTGATGACAGGCTAGACAAACAACTTTAAAAATTCATGAGTTTTTGTTTGTTTTAAAATATTCTTGTTTGCTGTTACCTTTAGCATTCTCCTGCATTTGCATCTTGCTGCTGAGACATGCATGTATGCAACCTGTAAATGCTCATTTTGATTGGAAAGCGCTCTCAGAACACCCGAGTTATTCACGTAGCTCTGCTACAATATCTTAATCTTTTTGCCCTCTAATTCTTTCTCTTTGTTTTACAGGCACAGCACGTTTACCAGAGGCATCAGAAAACCCATTGCTATTAAAGCAAGTGGTTCGAAAGCCTTTAGAAGCAGTACTCCGGTATTTAGGTATTAAAACAGACAACAACAACAAAAAAACCACCAAAAACCAAACTAGCTAAGAGTCCTACAAGCTAATTCTGCTAACTGTTTCTTTTTCCATTTTGTTTTGGATTTAGATGCTTGTTCTGGGTTTAAAAACAAACAAACAACAACAAAAGATGAGAACCTTCCCATGAACTTCTCCTTCTTCCCTTTCCTGTTTAATTTGACAGACCTAGTTGCTCAGCAGCCCGCTGGGAGCTTGCAAAGCTGTACCCAGAGCTTTTCTTAAGCGAGGCAGGGGCAGCAGCACCCTTTGCTGTGTTCTCTGATGCGTGTGTGGACAAGTTACCCTCTGCTAGCGCTGGCATGGATGTAATGGTTTGGGAACAATTGATTGGTCTGTTCTCCCTATTTTCAGGCTGTCTGGAGGCAGCTGTGTCCTCCAGGGAGACTTTCAGACGTAGCGCAGCACTGCTCAGGTTTAGCACAGCTTGTGAAGCAGCTGCTGGTTGTTCCTGTGTTGGAGCTAGAGAATGGGGCATATACTTCTATTCATCTCAACGTTTGTCTTTTTTTCTTTTTTTCCCTGTTTTCTTGAGTACTTGGGCCTCTCATCAGCTGGTCTCTGGTGGAGTACTAAGTAGCTCTGTCATGACATAAGAGCTCTGACTACAAGTAGTTTTCCCTGCTGCTGTTGGTTGTTAGAGATGCCCTTAAGCCATGTCTTAGGTCATTACAGCAGCCTGACTGCAGAAAGCTAGCTTGGACCATTGTACTTGAAGGACTCTTTCTCAACCAGAAGGTTGAGTTCAGACTGGGTGTTCTTCATGGTGCTGCTCTGAATCCTCGCTTCTTTGACCAATTAAAAATAAGTATTTTTATAAATCTCACTGGTCTGGGAAAGTTGTGATTTGCTCAGTTTAGCGGTCCTACATGACTCCCAAATAATACAGAGCAGTCCAGAAATGATACCAGATTACTGGAGAAGAGTGTTTTGGAAATACATACAAAGCGTTCTTGTAATGGACTCTTATTTTAAGATGATAACATGGAACAGTGGATGTTATGACATTAGCTTTAATATATTTGATAGAAGTGAATTCCTAAATATACCAAAATTGATTTATGTAAGTAGCAATCTTCAGTTGAAATTACTTGCGGAGGTAACTTTTGTGTAAGGGTAGATATACTTGGTCACCTTGAAAGTTTGCAGGTTGCTTCCAGATCTATAACTTCATTATCTTCATTAATACCAGTAACTCCTTGCTGTTTCACAACAGAATCTCATCCATGTCCTCCGAAACCAGACCCTGCAAAGAGCTTATCCAGTTCTCTCAACAATCTGACTCCTGCCAAGTTTACACCTGTCATAAATAATGGGTCCCCAACTATCTTGGGAAAAAGAAGTTATGAACAACACAATGGAATGGATGGTAAATATTTTTCTGCTGCATGCTCATTGTGTGTCTAGGCTCCTTATTCTGTCCTTTCGGTGTGCAAGGATACTGTTTAAGGTCATAGCCGTAAGTTCAGGTTTTTATTCTTAGGGTTGTATTTTTTTTTCCTTTTGTAGAAGTTGCATCTTCCATTTCTAGTTTTGGTTATGGCGCATGAGATGTGCTGCCTGGGTGGTGCGTACGCATAGGTTACTGCATTAGTGGAACTCTGCCTAGCTTTACCAACCAGGCAAGTGGGACAGGGAGAAACTTCCCTTTTTTTTTTTTTTTTTGTCACGAGTAGTATGAAGAAAGCCTTAATAGCCATATCCAGTGATATTTCCTTTTACTTGTGAGGTTTGCAGGTTTTTGGTGTGTAGGTAGTAGCTGTGTGTTTCCCAGGTGGCTTTGTAATGTGTGGATCACCTGGGTTTCAGAAAAGCTCCCAGAGGCTCTGTGTGGTTGTGAGAGGCAGGCTGCTGCTTAGGCAAGGCAGGCAGAAGTGCCAAACCTGGCATGCCACAGACCTGCTCCTGCCTTGCACTTCTATTGGCTCTGAGAACCTATGATCAGTGGAGGCTGGGCTTCGTCTCCCCAAGAGTAAAAGGTAAAGGGAAGGTGTTTGAAGTGGGAGGCAGACACAAGATGTTCTGGCATGGAACGCAGGGCTCCTTTCTAAAGAGCTGCTGTTGCTCGAGAGTGTTGGGAAGAGAAAGTGCAGTCTTTTCCTCAGATGATGATAAAAGGGCCTATTGAATTTAAATGAACTTAACAGAAGTGAGAAGATGGAGGGGTAGCTCTCCTTAAAAAGGGAGTGGAACTTTAGCTTAATAGTGGCTCTGAGCAGGGAGGGAGATCTCTGCTGTCTGCTCAGAAGTGAGCAAAAGTTAAGTTACATCACCTTACAGATTTTTCCGTGGAGGGAAAAAAATTATTTCCAGCTGTGTCTTATTCCTATAGACTTATGCTATCATAACAGACTAAAATTGCAGTGAAGTTTTGATACAGCTGAATAGAATCTTTCTCTTTTTAATTTTTAACTTCATGTAATTACAGACATTTGATATCTTACTGTTTGTGTTTTAACATTAAGAACTTATAAAACTGCTGTTGTTCAGGTTGCTGATGTGATATTTTTCTCTTTTCTGTTCACTTGTGCTCTATCAGGCAACATGAAGAAGCGCCTGTTGATGCCTAGCAGGGGTAAGACCTTGAAGCTGCGCTCAGCTTATGCTAGGACAGTGACTTTTAGTTTCATCTGCTGGCTTGTCTGTGCTTTGTGGCTAATGATGCTGTGTGTACATTCTGTGTTGATGTCTTTGTTCCTTTGGGTAACCATTTCCACCTGTGGTTATGCTGCTCACCTTTCAAGCTTTCCACATGCAGATAAGAAATCATACGCAAACATACTGAAGTCGTGAACTGATGACTAATTTCTCCACTTGACAGTTTTTAGCAGTTTTGTGAAACTACTGAAAGCTGTGATGGTTAGTTTGAAACTAGCTATTGTTTCACTGTTTGACGCTTAAGAAATCAAAGTTTCCTACATCCTGAATTGCTTTAAATTCACATCGACCAAAAGAAACAGAAGACGGTGTTCACACCAGGTCCTGGGCTCAAGCCTCTGTCTTTTCCATTGTTGAGTGGACAGTCTCACCAGTGTGAAGCTGCCTGCGTGTTCTTTACTTGCTGTAGAAATTACGTTTTTTTAAAATTTCTATGGGGGGAAAAGAACAAACCTGTTTTCACTACAGAACAGTCCTGAAAGCTTTTGTTTGGAATAATGCAGAAGTAGTGCCTGTGATGTTGCTTGTCCAAGTTCAGGCAAACAGACAATTTGGAATAGCTGGGATATACAACGTCAGTGTTGAGACAGACAAACACAAAAACTTAGGTTTAGTCATTAAGTGACCCGCACTGCATGCACTGATGTTAAGCTTTGTCTGTAATGGCCGAGATAGCAAACAACTGTTACCGATATATATGTGCATGCATACAGAAGTGCATGTGGAGAATACAGCAAGGGTGAGGACAGTGATCTTTGTACTGTCTTGCTGTCCTTGGAATCTTGCACTTTGATACTTTTCTTCCTGAGTTTTTAATGTGCTTGTCAGTTTGGGGAAAAATAACCAAACTCTTCCACCTCAGTCAGTCTGGCTTCCTGAGAAGTGTGTCCAGTTAGGAGGGAGGGAGCTGGGGAGTAGCTCGGAACATCCACAGCTCCTGGTGACTTACGGCCATTTCTGCTGCTCCTTGTTAAATGTCCTCATCAGCAAGGCAAGAGCTGAGTCGCTCAGCAAACAGTGCGCTCCTAAAGGTTGGAGGTGCTGAGTCTCAAAGGAGGGAAGAAGAGCCGACCCCTTCCCTCACACCGTCCCTATGGAAAGTGCTGGATTTCATACTCAAAGAACATTTTCTTATTTTAGGGAAGCACTTGCCCTAGAATACATGCTTAGAATACATGTTCCTCTGGAGCATACATGAGGTTGGGTAGGGGCTGTCTTTCAAGAGCCTTCTGCTCTGTCTGTTACCAGCCAGCCACTGAAAGGCTTGGAGCACTATTTATTGCTGTTACTGATCCAGGCTGTTTACCTGCTGGGGTAATGAGTGTTAACGGGATGTTGTGAGCAGTTCAGCTGAAGCTTGTTGGTTGGGATTAGTTGTCAGTGGATAATATCGGCCACCCTGCAATTTCCACACCTGGAGTATTTTCTGATCCTGCGTTCCTGGAACGTTTGGTGAGATAGAGCAGGTGAACCGTCTGTGAGGAAACAAGTTTTAAAGAACTTGCATCAAGATCTGGTGGACACAAGGAATCAGATGAAAGTTTGGTAGAGCCTGTTGTGGTGTGGAGCCAGTTTGTGTTGGTGCCACTCAGAGCTGGTTCCCAGTTGCCTTGCACAGGAGCTGGTAAGCTTTGCTGGCACCGGGCATGGCTACCTAATGCCTGTTGCCTGCGCTGTGCCAGAACAGGGAATGTAGTGCGAGACATCCCCTTGGTGCTGGATGGAGTCATGCAGGCTTGTTAATGTGCGGTCTGCTTGGTGAGATGGAGGGTACAAGGTCAGAGGAGAGGCAGAGCATGAGTTGGAAGCATTGTGAAAGAGGGTGAAATGTACTGAGGGTGATGAAGAATTTAGGAGCCAACGAGTTAGGGCAGTGTAAAAGGATGGAAATGAACTCATCTATCCAAAAGTGACTGACTTTGAGATTATAACAGTCCTAAAACATGAGGAAAAAATTAATGAGAGTAAAAATTATTGTAATCGGTCAGATTCTTGTTTATAAACAGGTGGGTTACATAACTCCTACAGACACTACATTAAGGGTGTTCTGAGTTTTTCCTTCCTCAGTGATACACAGTGGCATACTGGCTGGTTTAGGTCATTTCTTATAGGAATGTACCACAAAGAAAAGCTGAGTGGAGAGACTGAAAGATACTTCATCTACCTCTGTTGAAACAGTTTTCAAAGAGATAACTTACTGCAGTGTTATGTGGATTATCCAGTCTGTTTCCTGTTGACATGCTGTGCTGGTGGCACCTGGAAGACACCTCATGGTCAAAGATTCTGACAGCAGACAGCTGGTACAATGGGCTTCTGCTGAAGTCTCTTCGCTGAAAACTGGTGATGAAAGCCTTTTGGCACTGGGCTGTTGCTTCTCAACTTGTAGGGGATGATATCTGTGCTGTAAGGGGTGGCGGGTTGCAGAGCTGACAGTGTGTGATGACTCAGTATGGCTTTCCTTGTGGCCAGGTCCTAAAGCAGCATGGAATCAAGAGGTTGCTTTGCAGGGAATGAACCAAATAGTGACTGGTATTTTTTCTTACTGTAAAGCATTAAGGTCCGTGTGTGTACATATATATTGGTGGTCAGGTTTCTAAGACGTGTAAATTCCATAGCACCTGCCTTCGTTTATAATTAGGGGATCCAGTATTGCTGAAAATCAAACCATTGGTGTAGGTTTTGGGGTGTTCCTTCAGGCAGCACTGCTGGAAGTTTTCCTTTGAGGTTTTACCTCTCTCTGTTGTTAGGGTGATGGGCGGTGGTTAGAATTCAGCCCTTAGAAAAGCCTAATTAGTGAAGTGCCTGAATGTTCTCATTTAAATGGTAACAGTTCCTAACTGACTAGGTGTACCACAATGGTGGCTGAGCGTGGAAAGGCTGGAGGTAGAAGACCACCTCATCTGTACACGTGAGGGGTGCCCTGCGAAGAGAAGTAGTAGTGGGAGCAAAGGAAAGGCTGGGAAATGGGAATCTTGGTGGTGAGAGATGAAGGATGTAAAGGAAAGAAGGCTGCTGTCACTGAGCAGCCGCCTGAACTAGTGTAACTGTGGAAATGTTGGAAATGGCTGAAATGTTAAGAGTACTTCAGATTTTTCCTTGGAAATGTTGCTCTTTCTCTTGCTACTGTAACTCCAGCTCAATCTCTTCAGGCTTTTCTTTTTCTCAGTCATCCCTGTTTAACCCTCTGCAGATGAACTTTTCCAAATTTCAGGTATGATTTGTCTGGACAGGCAGCCAGAGTTTTGATTGATGCTTCAATTCCAAGAACAGGAAAATTCATAGCACTTTTTTTTCCCCCTTCCTCTCTGTTTTAAAGAAAGGCATTATTCTTTCATCTGTATTTTTCCCCCCTCTTTAAATTGCATTAGAGGTATCATTAGGCATACCCTGACTTTCCCAGCACTCCTTCAGCTTTAGGTTGGCATGGGCAAACTTGTGCAGATCTCTTTTTGGAACATGAGAAGCGCAGGGAGTCTCATAAGCTGTGGAATATGATGAGATGTTAAAAACATATAAATTTATTCCTTTTTTCCATTTATGTTCTGGAGCTTTTCAGACAATATTTGCCACAAATGATTCTCTAGGGAAGATGGAAGGGATGTTTTATTTTCTGGACCCTGGTTACTTTTGTCCTTCCAGCATGGGGTCTACGTGATGCTCTTCCATACAGATCCCTACAGGGTGAAGAGAGGGAGCACTGTGAGGTTTTTTCCTCTTGCGCCGCATTAGCTTTCATCTAATCAAATGAGTTTTCAAGGTCATCACGTGCCCTGTAGAATTGGAAGAAAGAGAGGGAGCATGAAGGAGTAGCAGGAACAAAGGGGGAAGGCTTTTCCTAGCAACAAACATACATTGATACAAGCGGATCGTGCTCCATGTAATACACTGAAAAAGTGGAGAGGGAGAGCTGTGAAAACGATGAAGACATGAAAAGCACACTGCATTGTGGAAAATAATTCCATCAAAGCGGAAGTTGTACGTGTTTGTCTCTGCTGACAAGAGCAGCAGAAGTGTAATAAAAGAGGGCTGTTCGGTGTAGCTGGGAATGGAGTAATGAGCTGCAGTAGCAAGAAGGTACAGCAGGAAAACTTGGGCTGGAAAGAAGCTGCAGATTTTTGAGTGAGGTGAATTAACTGTTGGAATACCTTGCTTCTGCTGCTGGGGGTTTCTGAAACTAAATGGAGCATCCATCAAATTTATTGTGTTCTGGTTCGTTGTTTCTCAGCTCTTTCTGGAGTAACATGAATGAACTCCTAGAACTGGAAGCATTACAGCTTCATGAGCCTAGCATGGCATTAGTTTCATTATCAAGAGATGAACATGAGAATGGAAATAGTATTTGTGATCAAAAACAGCTATTGAGGTGGGAATACAGGGAAGTTCTCTGGTGTCAGCTAGGTAGGAAACCAGACTGAGCCAGAAGAGACTTCTGAAATGACTTTGCAAAAAGAAAATTGATCTTACCTGGATGCGTAAGCTGCATTAAAATTCTGCCTTTATCAGCAGTGGCACTTCCAAAGGTGAAGATACCCAACCAGTACCCCTGCCTGTCCAGGAATGGCTGTAAACAGCTGCCAGTATTGTTCCCTTGAGAAATAACAGTACAGTACTGGGAGAAATCCTGGCTTTAGCTGTTGGTATCCAGCTTGGTGCAATGCTAGGGCCACAGAGAGAATCCTCGGTGCTGCTTGAAGCAATGACTGTTTCTTGCCAGCAGTGGCGTTGCTGGGAGGAATTATAAGTTGCTTGTGATGCTTATTGGAGGCCCCAAGAACCACTTGCCTATGCAGTTTGTTTGCTGTAGATTATGTGCCAAAAGCAGAGATTATTTTAGAGAATTTTACTTAGCATTTCGTAATCAGACGTTGAGTGATTCTCTTTTTTTCTCCACTGTCTCCAGCTTAGCCATGATGCTATGATGAGTTTCTTTGGTGTTATGGAGAAAGAACTGGAAATGAAATTGGGAGATGGACTTCTCACTCTATGGATCAAATAGTGAAAACCATTTAATTTATTAGTGATGGCACAGAATAAGATGTAGATATTAATTTTATGAAAGTAGAGTGCATATCCCAAGGCCTGGGTGGGGAGCAGGTGCAATTAATTTGTGAAGAAATGAATGATGAAGAATGCAAAGGCAGAACTGCAAATGACCCCAATGATACGAAGCCTGAACTTCTATGTGCACGTGGAGTCTACGTGTGATATGTATCATATATATACACGTGATATGTGTGTGTATATATACACATACATAAAATGCAAAACACCTAATTCTAAGAACAGCAAATAAATCGGTGGCTTCTAGTTTATATAGTTAGAATCACCAAACCCTAAAGCAGCCAGCTGCGTGGCTTCATGACTTTTTCCTTAAGCACTCAGTGTGTTACAGCCAGGCAGAGTGTACCGTGCCCTTCCTTGAGGAATGAGGGTGGGTAGTAGTGACTGACTCAGCGCCATGTTGAGATGGAGCCAGGGCCTGCTGCTGGCTCCCTGTAGCTGGAAGGTCCAGCTTTGCACCAACAAACACGTCATCTGTAGGGCACTGCAGAGCATACCAGTGTGAACTCTTAGCCTGAGCGTTTTAGGAACGCCTGTCCAAATCCAGCAGTTTGTGTGCGGGGGTTAATGGAAGGAGGTGGGTGATGAACAATGCTCGCTCGTACAGAATGCAAGCTGCTCTGTTTGGAATTACTTATTTGGAATGCTGGTTGTTTAATGTTGTCTTGGGTTTATCTGTCCAACAAGCAATCACTTCTGTGTCCCATTACAAACAAAACAGTCTGTGTCTCTGTATTTGTTGCATGGGGCTGGGCTACTGTATTCTGAACTATGTGAACCTTTCCCTTTTTTTAACTTTAGATCTTTTTTTTTTTTCCTTTTCCTTTGCCAATCTTGGTAGGAACTTACTTAGGTAAGTAAATTGCAATTTTAACATCGGTTTTCTATGCAACAGAATTTGAAGAAAATGTTAGTCTAGGTGGTGTCAGGTACAATTTCCAACCTGTTCTGCTTGTTGCACTTGTGTTCCTGAAAGTTTGTAGCCTTCAATTGCTGGAAGGTGGGCCCTCAATCTGCTCACAGCAGAACACGCTCTTGGCAGTGTCAGAGCAGCACTAAAGCCTTCTTACGGGCTTACTAAAACTGTGTGTGTGTATATGTCAACACACAGATTTTTTTTTCAAGTGAACCACTAACTCGGAAACAAAATCCTTGTTCATCATGCCTCATTCATGCGTGCTTTTTTTTTTTTTAATAGCTTGCTCACAAGTGTGGTACTGTTGGTGTTTTTGTTACAGCTAGGAAAGATGGAGGCCCAGGAGGAGCGCTTCTGAAAAAGGAAAATGCATATAAAGAGCGTGTGGATTTGGAAAGCAATGTATTTTAGTGTGGCCTGTGTTTTAAGCTGACTGGTAGTGAAAGTATTGACTAAGTTCTGTTACCATTGTAACTGAAGATGTGCTTATGAATGTTGCTACATATTGCGCGTTCTGCGTGATACTTCGGTAAGCGGAAGTGAAAGCAAAATGCCATCAGTCTGATTGATGTCTGTATAGATTGAAAAATTAAAAAAAAAAAAATTAGGCTCACACGAGATGGAGGACCTGTATTTTTCTGCATGGTACTTAAGCTGAAGTGTGGAGTTAGTAAGTTCTAGGAACAAGAAATGAAAAAGCATCAGTTTATTGCCAGGGTCTGGAGGCTGGGCTGCTCTTCTTCCTTGGTACCAGGGTCGGCTGTTTGCAGACTTCTTGTCCCAGACTGTCACACAGTCTGTAAGTGTACAGGCAGTGGTGTGTATGTTCTGGCATGGAGAAGTGCTGGAAGACTTCTGCCCAAGCAGAAGAACAGCAGCGCTTGGTGCTTGTTCTGCAGCTTCTTGATGCTTGGTGTAGTGACTGCCTGAGAATACCTCTGCGCTCCAGGCAATGCTGGGTGTGCTGCTGAAGATTTAGGCTCTCCTCCTTTTCAAAATGGCAGTTACGTGTTATGTATGGCATAAAAAAGGAAAAAGGCTGAATTTGAGCTTTGGGAGTAATTTCTGGATGGTATTCAGGTGGTAGGGTCATCTTGCAGCAACCAGAATTGCAGCAGCAAGGGGCATGCAGGTCTCTCCTCAGATGTCAGAGGGACTAGGTGCGTTGGTTTGCTCTCCCTTCTGGAAACCAGAGCCCACCTTCCCCTCCAGGTGTTGGTGGCAGCTCTCCTTACCCCTGCGGCGTGCTCCTGGGCTATTGCTCTAGGTGGTGCAGGAAGCTACAGTTTGCTATTCGCTTGTTTGTTAAAGTGAGAGCTAGCTCCAGGTGGTAGGAGATTGTTACGTGAGAAGAGGTTGGTAGATCAGGAGGTGATATCTGCAGCTTTGATCGTTCAAGAGCTGAGGGTTCACTGGGCCATTGTGACCTGCTGTGACTGTTTTGGACTATATTCTCATCTGTAATTCTGCTTATGCCCAGGGAACTGAGGTCACCAAGTAGTCAGGAGCAGAGGCTTGCTCCAAGGTCTCTGTTAAACTCTGTTCTGCTTAGTTGTTCGGTTGCCGTTTTGGTTACAGTGTAGAAGGGTCTGGGGCAAAGGGCATCTGCAGATGTACGTTTTTTTACGTTGTCTTCACTTAATCCTCTGGGACTTCTTGGTACTTTCAATGAATAGTAGAAATTTTGGCAGGAGGAACTGAATGGGAAGAGTTTTTCTAGAGCCTTGAGTTTTTTCTGTGCTACTGAAAAAAACAACACATATGGTCTTGAGGTTTTAGAACGTGTGTCAGCGTCTTTGACTTCAAAAGAGCAGAAGACCTGCTTGGAGTCATCATTGTAGACCTTTTTGCTTTGTGATATTCAATTTAGTTCTTACAGGTGCATGTCTCATAGACCTCTTCTCTTGCACAGAAGCCACTAAAACCTCTGGGTGAGGATCCATGGTTTCCAGCACAGCTGCATCCTGTTGCGGTGACAGCTGTGCTGCAGTGTGTTGCAGATGTTACGCTGTCTGCTTCTCTTAAGTGACTGATCTGGGTAAAAGTTGCTCACTTAGCAACTGTATTTATATCTATTTTATATATATATTGCTATATATATAGCAATCTGTTTTTATATTGATTCTTTCAAACTCTAGTTATCAGAGTGTGACTAAGGGGAGAATTCAGAGGTAGCTAGCTGCTACCTTATTACTATGGTAGCAAGAGTATGAATTGTATGGAAATTGTATCTTTTTGTGTCTTATTTTACTGACGCAGTATTTTATGTGCAGCTTATTCCAGAAGCCAGATCTTAGGGGTGAGGGTGTCTCTGTTAGAGATCACCATTTCCTTACTGTCTGAGGACTGGAAGCTTCGGGGCTCAGAGCTGGCCCTCAGCCTGTGCCAGTCCCAGCATCTCCTGGAATATTTTGGGTTAATTCCAGTGCTGAGGATTAACAGTTCTACTGTCTGTTGTACAACCAGCAATGGTCACTGCAGCAGCAGCCACGTATCAGCTGCTTCTGTAGGCTCATATTCCCTAGTATGAGAAAAGAGCTAATCCTCAGTGTGGTTAGCAAGAAATCCATGGCTTTGATCCAAGGCCTAGCATCCGTGGATTTACATCTCCCAGCACTCCTGTGGATGAGGAAAGTGCTATCTTCCTGTTAGGGAAGGGGGAGGAAGAAGGCAAACCCTCGAGCTCAGCCTCTGGGCTGCAGCCAGCAGCTCCAGGCCGTGTTCTGCTGGCTGTGCTGTCCTAGCAGGCACTGGCTCTTTGTCCAGCTGCAGGCAGCTGCTCGCAGCTGGGTGTTGCTGCTCCTGTGTGAAAGAGGAGCAGTTATCTGGCACTGACATCACTTCCGTTACCATCCAGAGGTTGTTATCTTGGTGCATGGTACGTCTGTTCTGCAGATTTGGTGGAAGTCGTCTTGGCAACTGTTTCTTCATCTCTGTGGATGCTTAAGCACAAAAACATTGCAAAAAAGCATGTGTGTACTCACGTTTGAAGTAGCCAATGGCATACATCTCTACTGAATGAAAATAAACTTGACATAAACTTGATGTAAACTGTTGATTGCTAACGTGGTGTTGTGATGCTCAGTGCTCAACAAAGTGTCCCCCATCGCGCCCTTCTCCCTCGCAGCATGTCACCCTGCCTTGTGTTTCCTGCCATACCTGCCACGAGTACATCATGCTTGCTTTTACCAAGGATGATTTCAGGGAATCTGCTGGAGTACGGACCATCACCTCTGCTGGTCTCTTTTTGCTGGATTCCAAAGAGATTTTGCTTTTCTTATCCCAGCTTAGCTGGCTAACAGTGGGAAATAGCAAACGCCAAACCAGAAGAGCTGTGCTGGGAAGCTTGTTAGTAGTGTGAAGGCAGAGTTTGTCACGGCTTCTGTAGCCAGTGATGGCACCAGCAGTATGTGTTTGCTTTGTTACACTGATCTTCTTGGTTTTCAGCTGGAAGGGGCTGAGAAATATAGTTTGGTGCTTTAATGTTAATGACATGATGTTTTCTGGGAGCATGCATCTCAGGAAACCAAGTGGTGGTAACAAAAGGGTTTCTTAGATCTAGTAGTCCTTTCTGTGCCCTACCCTGGTGCCTTAGAGCAGCACTTTGTTCTTTTGTGTCCCAAGACCTGCAGGCTCTCATCATAGTGAGGAACAGCACAGTGCATACCTCATGGTGGTGTGATGGGGTGTCTGGTGGGGTAGGAAGTGGCAATGGAGTAAAACCAAGCGCTGGTGCCTGCCGGCACTGGTTGTGCTGCTGCTGGAGGAGGGCTTTGCGTGGGGGGCTGTGCTCAGTGATGGATAGAGCTGAGCCTGTGGAAGGATTTAGCAGTGGTAGGTGAGAGCAGGTTAGCTCTACAGTCTGCTTGCTAACAGCTTGGAGCTGACATCTGAGCGAATTGTTCCCTGGGCACCTAGGGATGACAGGAAAGATGTTACTTGTTGCAGTCTTGACAGTGTAATACCTTCCACTTTCTCCTTGGTATCAGTAAATTCCTCGATAAAACCAGAATGTCAGTTTTTCCTAAGGACTTGAGGAACACCTCAGGTCTAAAAGAGGAGATGTACTTGCAGTGGTAGTTTGGTGTGATTAAATGGAGAGAGGATTGAGCAAATGAAATGTTTTTAATCTGGGGCCTCTGCTCTGCAAACCGTGTTGTTAAGGAAGGTCTTCTCGCAGTTACGTTTCAAGGAGGGGAGAAGTTAGTTTGGTAGAAAACTATTTTAGCAAAACAACACAGTTGCAATCGTAGTTGCGTGTTTTGATTTTGTACTTTTTCTGTCTTGGAAAAGCAATGGTCTTACCAGCTCTATTCTCTTTCCTGTTTGTTAGGTCTGCCTAACCACGGACAAACCAGACAAATGGTAAGAGAATGCTCGTTTAACCGAAACAGGGAAAAGAAAAACAATTACTATTAACCCTCTCTAGATAGAACACCCCATTAAACCATAGCGCTTCACTTCCATCTTTGCTGTTTGCAGCTGGTCACGTTTCCCAATTCCTCAAGAAACTTGAATAAACAGTTATTTGGGGGCATATGAGAAGTCCAAATGATTGAATAAAATTGAAACCTCAAATCAATGATCACATCAATGAGATTGTTCTGAATTGAACGTTTTGTTTCTGCTCCTATGGAAACTGAGTGGCTGTTTATAGCAAAGCTCTGGGATGTGTTTCTAGATGGAACGTGTTTCACTGAAGGAGGAAGGCTTACATGATGGAAGGGTTTGTTTGGAAAAGTCTGTTTTGTTTTGTTTTTCTTTAGGAAGTCGGTGTGTGAGTTGTCTTCTGAGAATGCTTGTTCTTTTATGTTCCTTTATTTTTTTCTGGAGTAATAACGATTCCTTTCATCCATGATGCTGAGATTTATCAAAGGACAGAAGCAAATAGCCAGTCTGACTAATGCATCTCTGGCAAAATGCTGTCACACCAGAATGAATGTCATGAGAAGGGGCCGGCGCAAAGGCTGTACATCACTTTGCCCCCTGACTGGCAGCTTTTGTGAAACCCCGATCTTAATCTCTCTCCCATGAGCAGAGAGATTACTTGAAATACAGTTGTATTTCTGGCCAGAGGTCTGCTTCGGGTGCTGAAAAAGTGGAGTTGACCTCAGCAGGTGAGCTGCCACAGTGCATTAGTGTCAGCAGGATCACTCCAACGTGGATAAATGAGGTCTGAACGATGGGCACCAAAAAGTGACCACAAATTATATCAAACGTAATGATGCACTCAGTGGGCAGTGACAGGAGCTGGACCTTGAGAATGCTGGTAATAATGAAGCATTCATCTGGTTTCTTAAACTTGAGCATCTAATACAAAGTGGTAAATTACATTCCTCATAGCATTCAGCTTCACTTCTTGTCACGGAGGAGACTGGCTGCTTGTTTGTGTCTGCTGTATAAACCAGCTCAGTGCAGTGTGACAACCTAACGCTTGTTAGCTGCAAGGGTGGGGACCCTGAACTGCCTCACTTCTGGTTGCTCGATAAAAGATGCTACTGAACTGAAAACTGAAGGTCCACGTTTCAGGATGTGCCATTTGAAACATTGCTCTGTGCAGGCAGAGAAAAGGTGACTCTGAAGTACACAGGTCCCCCTCCTAGGTATTTCCAAGAACTCTCTCGGGAGTTGTTCTGCATACATAGCGCGTGGGGAGAAACCATCCTTCACAACACGAGTGGAAGAATGTTCTTGGAGAAATCTGGAGGGGCAGAGGAAACAAAAGCCTTTCATTGGAAGCCTTTTCCTTCATAAACCTCAAATATAAAAGCAATTTCTTGAAGTATTTCCGTGGTTTGCTGTGGTGCCAAAATTGTGTATAGCATGGAGCTGGGCAACTAAGAAATCAAATTGTTACTGCACTTGTGTACAACAGTTTTAAAGAGCTTAGGATTCTAAAAGGTGGAGGTTTGTTTGTTTAGCTGTAAAGCCCTCATGTTCAACAAGAAGCAGATATGTCTAACATAGTTTATTAAGGCTGGTCAAAAAAAGTCATTGATCCATTTTTATTTCCTCCTCAGATAAGACGTGACAGATGCGGGGTGTTTTTTTTTTTCCTCTCTTGTTGAACAAACTGAAGTCTGCGTACAATGAGTTGAGTGGGCTTTTGCCATCATCTGCCCATTGTAGGGCTTGAGTACCCCTCGTGTCCCCACCTTTCCCTTTGAGGGGGCTCTCCCAGGTGGGACATCCCTCCCGTGCGTGCTCAGTTTCCCATTTCATGGTCAGTGGGAAGCCTTGGTGCATCAGGGGAGGTGGTCTGGCCTGTGATGTATGAGAATTAAATTTTCTGGCATTTCTTGGCGTTTTCTGACCAGCTTTAATTCATGCATATCAAGTTTTCGGGGCCCTTATTTTGCATCTTTCCTGACTGTCCAGTGTTACCCATTTCAGTGGGATTTCTCAATGTGCTAATCAGCAGGAAGAGGGGCAGCAGAATTGGACTTCAAATGATCAAGGACAGCTGCATTTGCGAAGCTTAATCCTTTGCTCCCTTGCATCTGCACCTCTCTTATTAACAGCTCATATTTTCCCAGTTGAGTGGCTGTGGGTCTGGAAAACGATAGCTGTGTCGTTTCACGAAGTGGATACATTCTATTTGGGAAATCTGTGTTGTTAAATGCTAAAGGGATTTCATGATGAAAGATGTTAAGATTTGTAGTTCTAGATTTGTTTTCAATAAATCATCATCATTAAATATGAACCTCCTTAGAACAAAAAGGACGTGGGTAAGTTTGGTGCCCCAGAATAAATGTAAATTCAAACTTTTCTATTTCATGCGCTGTGTAGCTAGATTTCCTTCTCTGAGATCAATGGAGTCGCTCTAGATTTATGGTAGCAGCTGAAATCGAAGTCACATGCTCAGTCTTTCAAACTTGATGTCATCTTTCAGACACAAACAACAGATTATTGGTGATTCCTTCCATTTGTAATTTGTTCTGTCGCTAAGGTATCGCTGCCCTGTTGTATAATGAGGTGCATAACTTCTACTGCTTGTGGACAATTGCATTTGTGTGAATTCTGCATTCAGCCGTGGGCAAGAAGGGTACATGTTTACCAGAACCTCTGAACAACTGATAGGAAAACTTTTAATTCTCTCTCCCTTTGTTTGAGCGCTTATCGCGTGCTACTGCAGGTTTGTTGCAGCCTGTAACTGTACTCTTTATGTATCACGTCAGGGACCAAGCCGAAACTTGCTGCTCAATGGGAAATCATACCCAACAAAAGTCCGATTAATTCGTGGTGGATCCATGCCTCCAGTGAAAAGGAGGAGGATGAACTGGATTGATGCACCAGATGATGTTTTCTACATGGCCACTGAAGAAACCAGGTGAGAAGCTTGGGCTTTTAAGAGGGTTCAAGGGATGTCTTCTGGTTTCCATTCCACATGGAGGTTACTGCTGCAGGCTGGGTACAGGCACTGCTGCTGGTGCTTAGGTGGATAAAGGTGGTGAGATATATACTCATGTCTTACATGCCTTGTCATGCATTTGCATTCAAGAAGAAACAGATTCTTGTTCCTGAGCTATTCCTTTAAGATATGGACGATAAGGGGAGGAAGGCTGAAGAGAAGTATTTACCTGGTTTAGACCAATAAACACCTTTGGAGGTCCTATCCCAGTGTCTCAGAAACAGAATAGGCCCTTCTGGTGCATTGGTAACGCTGAGGAGCTGAGCCTTCTATACACTGCTCTGCCTTGCTGTAAAAGCTTTTGTGTTTGCATCTACTGAAAACTGCTGAATTATGCACAGCATTGTCCACTCTTGGAGCGTATATCTCCCCTGGTGCGCATTCTTTTGGCCACAATAATTTTTTGAGGTTGCGTGTGCCCTGTATGCTGTCTTGCATGCTAAAATCTGTCATTTGTGCCCCCCGGCAGGCAGGAGCACTAGCTTTCTACCCAGCACCCAGCAGAGACAGACATGACTTTTTGTGGATTGTCTGTGTCCCTGCACGTAACCAAGGAGGACGTCAGCTCTGGGTGCCTGCTCTCTGTGGTCCTGCTAAATAAGATGCTGCTTTTGAGCATTCGTTTATTAAGCATGAAGTGTGTGGGTAGGCAAGAGTCCTGACGTCCCCAACCTCCTCCTTGGCCTGCAAAGCGTTTCAGGAGTCAAGCTGACTGTTCTGTGGGCCTGTTCCTAGCGGTGGGCTTCGTATGTGGGCTGAGATGGTGATGTTCAAGTTACTATCCACCTGGGCATTTCACCCCAGTTCATGTATTTAGCCTATCTTTTCTCCTTTTCCTTCTCTTTCTGCGAGGTGCTGAGAAAGTAAGCAGTGGGATCCCCTGTATAATTGAAAGGAAAGAGAGAGGAATAATTAATTTTTAAGGGAAGCATGTCTTTATTCCTATCATCTTGCTTTGGTGAAGTGGTGCTGGGATCCTGTTACAGATCTCCCGCTGTGACACAATCACGTGCCGTGGCAAATGCAAGGCTTTCAATCTCTAATTCAGTCCTCACGTGCTCGAGGCATATTTCATGGTCCTCCAGCTGCAGAAGGACTGCTTGCCACGTTTACCATCCCAACCGCAAGCAGTACTGCAGATTTATGGTAGAAATGTCTCAATACGACTACAAAGTCCTGCTCTGTGATCTGTACAGAACAGAGAGAATATTCATCAGCTGCGGGGTTGGATGTGAGAACTGCTTACTGTAGGAGACAGACCGAGGCAGGAAGGACCAGCCTCACTGCGAGCAGCGCGTCTCCAGCACAGCAACCCTAGCAGGGCGATAGGCATCAGCTCAGTAAGATGTTATCTCTTCAAAAGAAAAAAAGAACGGGCTGCTTTGTCCAGCAGCTTCGCTGCCTAACTGACCGATGAGTGTGAAAAGAGATGCTTGGCAGCCTGCTGAAAAGCAGGGAAGCGTTAGCATTGTAGCATTGTGAGCGGCATGGGTTTTCTGTTGGGCGTTTCACCTCTAACTTTTCCCCGAACCATCTGCTGCATTCCAGCGTCAGGAATGTGAGACTTGTTTGTGAGCTCCAAAACAAGCTGAGCTTTGTGTGGGCTCCGTAGCAATCAGTCTAATGCGCTATCTGCATATTGTCCTCCGGCTGAGGGTCGGGCTGTGCTTTCAGTTGCAGAAGGCAGGTTTTCCTGAAGTTTTACCCCCCTCTGTCCCTTTTGTGTGGTAGCGCTGAGAACACTAGGTGCTAGAAAACTGGATAGCTGCGAGGGAGCAGCTTGAAAAGTTGGTAGATTGAAAGTAATAAGTTCTTGAATTCAAGCGTCACAGTACAGAGCTCGGCATTTATGATTTATGTGGGTGGGGCAGAGTGTGACCTGATCAGAACCTAGAGCTGCTGGGAGATGTATTTCTGATGGCAGAATGTCTAAGGGAGCACAGGCACTGTGAGAAGCTCTGCTGGCCAAGAAGGAGATGGACTTCAGCAAAGTGAGCCTTGGAGAAACCCTCGCATCGAGGTTCCCCCTGCTCCCAGTCACTTTCCCACCCAGTTCTCTTCTCTCCCCACCCCGTACCCTTTCAGCTTCAGAAGGAACTGGAGAAATGGGGACACGAGGTGAACAAAGATGGCTGCACACGTGTGTGTCTTTTGAAAATGAGCGATTTGGCCCCGGACATGTCGAGTAATCAGAGATGTAGCAGTTACCTCTAGGGGACAGCTAGTCCGGCTGTGGATTGTGAAGCCATGTGGCTGCCCTTCCTCTCAGGCAGTGTCAGATCTCTCGTGGTAAGCTGGAAAACCTTTAAGGAAGGAGCCTACAGGACAGGCTTCCTTATCAACCCCTCCTTGTGGTCCCAGTTCCTGAGCTGAAGGCTGCGCATAATGGTGCTGCTGGACTACTCCTGTGAATATTTATTACCTTCCTTTCTAATGTCTATGCTTTTGACCACCACAACATCCTCTGGAAGTGATTTCCTCATGTTAATTATACAGCGTACTTCTTTGTTTTTGCTGGTTTCTCTAAGGCACTTCCTCCAACTCTAAGCCTGCTATCAACAGAGGGAAGCGAGTCATGATTCTGCATTGTTTCTTTCCACCTTATTTTGCTAATTTTAAGCCTTCGTTGTGTCTTTATCTGTGTTTTACTTTCTCTTCTGATGAAAATCTGCTTCCTGCCTCCAATAAGACTTGTTGCTGGCCCTGTAACACGTAGAGAAACTCATTAATTAACAAGTGCAAAACTTGAATGTTGTCCATTTCTAGATTGGGTGCATGCAGAGCGGGAGAAATAAGAAGGGGAAGATGCCTTGGGTAGCATTCCCAGTGCGGGGAGTAAGAAAATAATGATTAAAAAAAGAAAAAGAAGGCTGCGGCTTTGGTTCCCTCGTTAGTGGCCGCCCCGGAGCTGCCCTGTGGGAACTCAGCCTGGTGACACGGCTCCGGGGGAGACAGCGCTGCTGGCTGGTGCCGGCCCTGCCTGCGGGGAGAGGCAGCTGCGTGCACCTGCTGGGGAGCTGGGAATGGCAGCGGTGGGTGAGCAGGCAGGGAAGCGACCGGAGCTGCCAGAGATTTGTTTGCTGCTTGTCTTTGTACGTTCCCACAGAGCCGTCTGCGGCGCGTTGCGTGGATGTGCTTGCATGCATCAAAATAAATGAGTGATGCGGAAGCTGTCGTAACTATTTCATGTGGTGCGATTATGGCAGCAGGCCCCGGTCCTATGAAACTGGGCCAGGGTGTCTTCTGCTCTGCAGGGAGAGGCTTCTGGAATGGTGAATGCAGTTTGCCTCTTCATTGATGAGTTTATAAATGGGAAAACAAAAGCTCCCCGGGGAAGGCGTTGCCAAAATAAACAGCATCCGTCCATCCCGCTAGGGAGCAGCCTCTGCGTGTGCAGGCCTGGCTTTGCTTAGGGAAACAGAGAGGCCTGCAACGCCTAAGCCTTCGCTCTCTGTAACGCATTCCTTTCTTCCTTACTGTCTGCAGGAAAATCCGCAAGCTGCTTTCCTCCTCCGAAGCCAAGCGAGCCGCCAGACGCCCTTACAAGCCCATTATCCTCCGGCCAATCCAGGCAGTGCAGCTCCGCCAGCCCATGAATGATGAACCCATAATCATTGAGGATTAACACACGCTGAGCAGCTCTCCGGATGGCGGCCGATCTGCCTGAAAGAATCTCTCCTCCGATGTATACTTGAGTTTCTATGGCTACAGCATTGAACTAACTGTTGAAGAGAGGGAACTGCTGAGGAACTGTTTTGCATCTTTTAAACCCTTAAAAGGAACTCAGCCTTGCTCTGAGCCTCCGACCACAGACTGCTCTCTCTTGCGCGCGCTCTCTCCTTCTCTCTTTTCTTTTTCTCGTTATTTTTGGTAGCCTATTTTCTCCTTTGCTTCTACCCCTTTTGTAGACAGGGGGAGGGAAAGTAAGTTTAACTTATTAAGAGAATGTGGACTAGTACTTTTTAGCTTTGTTTCCTCTGATGTACGGAGAGCTAGAACCCTTATTTTGTGACTGAGCTCTCGTTGCAAAGCCGTTTTTACGAGGCTGTGTTGTAAGTTTTTTTGTTTTGTTTTTTTTTTTTTAATTTTGTGGACGGTGCCATTTTTTATTTCATTTATATTATTTCTTTTGTAGATAAATTTCCAACCTCTAACTGATATTTGGAAATAGGAGCTGGGAGCCAGCCCCAGGTTCAGCCTGTTTTCTTTGGTCCTGTCCCTTACGTTTTTTGGATAATTTTTCACGGCCAGTTGTGCTCGTGCACAAGACAGAAACAACTCAGGCTGAGAAAGGAGTGAGCTGAGAACTGAAGAACTTGCAGAACATTACACTAACGGTGTGTGCCATGGAGGCCAGGCTGCCGCAGTTTGGCGCCCTTGCTCTCTCGATCCCTGGGAGATGTGGCTCGTAGCATTTCTCTCTGCGACCAGCAGTTTGCGCGCTGCCTTCTCTCTGACATCTGGAACCCTACGTGCTGTTATGCCACCGACAGCCAGCAGTAGGCCCAGCAGTGTAATGAATTGCTTTGCTCTGGCTCCAAGAGTCAAGTACACCAATGCCCAGGGACATTTTGCTTAGAATTCTGAACCTGTTTGTGCATCCGTGTTTTTGGACACGTTTCTCCCGGGACAAAACCTGGTTTCTCTTAAATTGCGTTACTGTATGTTTCCCATCTTGAAGAGAATTTAAATTACAGCCGGGTTTTCATTTGAACACATTGTGTCTGAATTTAAGTGTTTTTTTTCCCCCCTTGACATTTCTTGTGTTTGAGGTTTCTTGCATCTCTTGAACTTCTTATGTATTTGCAAGTCTGTATAATTTCTTTTTCATATGTCTTCTCATTGCAGCGCATCTGCTGAATGCCCTGCTCTGTTTTGAAAGGATGTAAACTATCATTTGCAACTTGTGCTGATCTGTACATGTACCTGCCTCAAGCAGACACAGCATGTAATAACCCCCCAAGTCATTCCATATGTGTCAGCGGTGAGATGAGCCAAAGTTGTATTTGGGTTGTCACAGTCCAACCGTGATTCTGTGCAACTCTGCCGGCCTACCGGGTTAGGCAGAAAGGAATCCCCACAAAATGAAAACAATTCAGTTAACTTTACTTAATAAACCTGGAAAGTGAGCTTTTGTGAAACATCTGCTTTTTGTCTCTTCTGGCGCAGCCGCCGGGACCCTCGGTGGTGCGCGGCATCTGCGCTCCTCCTTACATCCGAGGGCTGTGCTTTGCTTCCCCTAACCCGCGGTTGAAATAGTTCTGACGCTTCCGAATCTGACTCCCTCCCTCCTCCTCTTGGACGCTGCAGCTCTGAATGAGCCCTTTGTGTGCGTGGGCTCGTGCACCGCGCTGCGCGGTGCCGTGGCTCTGACATGTGGCAAAGTGAAATCCCTGGGGCTGAGCAGCAGAGCGCGCTGACGTTAAGTGCTTCGTTTCTACATTCGTCCGTACCGGGATCGGCAAAGTGCTTCCAGTGGTTGTGCTCATCTGCTGCCTGGGAGGGGTGAGGCTTACTCTGGCGGTGAGTAGGTGCATGCTGGGCAGCTGTAAGCCTGTCCTGCGCCGTGGGTCATGTGTCCCTGCCCAGAACTGAAGGCAGGAGGGGGCAGCTGAAGGATGGGCAGGGTGAAGGGCGCCGAGCTCCGTAGCCAGAAAGCCTTCGGGCTGCCTGCGAGCACCGTGCGGGCTGTGCCAAAGCGCTCTGGCAGTTTTACTGCGCTTTCATCGGTCTGTGGGATTAATTTAGGTGTGCAAGAAATATTGCTGGCAGCATGAAGGTTTGTAACGCTCGCTGGCTTCTTTCCCGGCGAGGGAGCAGTCTCAGGGATTGCACGTGAAATCAGAAAGGTCGCGGTGAGCATCGGTGTCAGATCAGCCCCACTCTGCCCACACGGCTGTATGGTGCCGTGTCCCGTGGGACAGCGCTGGGTACCAGGGAGCTGCACAGCACTCGGCAGGGGAGGAACAACAGAGATGGGAAAGAAGCTGCTCGGAGCCAGAGCGACCACTTGGGGGTGCCAGCTCTGCAGTTTCAGACTACTTAAAAGCTTTCTTGGAGTGACTCCAGGGGTGACTTGGGAAATGAGTACGGGCAAGCAGTGAAGATCCTGACCTGCCGTGGCTTTGAAGGATCCTTAAATATGTGTCCTTAAATATGGATGCCGTTGTTCACCATGCTGAAGCAGACTTCTCTCCCTGTGCTTCCCTGTCTGTCTGTACCTGCTTGTGAAGAGGGTTTGGCAGATACCTTTAGCAATGGCAGGAAGCTACCCGGTCCCAGGAAACGCAAAGCCAGTGGCAGGCCCCAGCACTGACGTGCTCAGAGCCGAGCTGCCTCTCTCTCAGGCCATCTGCTGTCACCACGCCTCTCCCAGACCAACCTCTTCCATTGAAAATGGTATTCTCATTCCCTTGCCGACACACTGCTGGTGCGGGCATTGCTTCTAATCTTGTTATTTTTCCTTTTTTTTTTTTTTTCCTGCTGTAGGGCTGGTAAATGGGCACGTACAGCTGGGGCAGTGATTCATTCCCAGTGTCCCCTCCAGCCCCTGCTTCCAGCTCCTTACAGGCGCTTGCGATGGAGGGGGACGATACGTTCTGAAGGAGGGGAGCCCCAGACAGGTGGGAGGCTCCAGGTGTATTTGCTCCACGCTGCAGAGCTGGGAGGAAAAGCACCTTGCTTCTCCCTCTGGATGTTGGCATTTGAGCGGCTTGTTGGCGGCAGCCCTCGCTGAGCTGTGCTTTTGCTGCTGTCACGTGAGGGCGGCACGCTCTCCCTAACAGCGCTGTTGAAATGGTGTGGAAACAAAAAGTATGACCAAAACGAATGGTTCTGAAACTCACATTCCTGACGTGGGAGGTGGACTGTAACTGGGACACTACTGTGGAGTTGTAAAGCAAAATACATGCTGAAATTTCCTTTGAAATGGAAATTTGGAGCCCGTGCCAGCTCTGTTCCAGGCTCTGGATCCTCGGAGCAAGCATTACACAAGCCAGACCTTGGGAAGCCCGTGAGCTGCGTGCAGCTGGTTGGGTTGTGTGGGATGGAGCCCTCCCCAGCACCCAGCTGTGAGCGGCCGAGGTGGGTCAGCTCCCAGCACTGCGGGTATGCAGAGCAGTGGGGGTTGCAGCCCTGTGGGGTCACGGGGAGGCTGGGAGTGAAAGCTGCGGTGGGTTTTGGTTGGGAGGGAGGAGGGAGGAGGGGCTGGGTACCATTACGCACACTGGGCTCTAGGTGGTTTCTGCTTTTTCTGATCCGTCAGAGGGCATGGGCTTAACCACATTGTAGTTCAAAGGAGTGTTGGCAGCGATGTTAGATTGGAAATGAGGGAACGCTGCAAACAGGCAAGCTGTGGCAAGACAGCCTCCGTAGCTGCCTCATTACTGCTCCGTTTGTTTTTGTTTTCTTCTTTAAACGTGCTTTTTAGCGAATGCTTCTCCTGTGAGAGCCTGGGAGAGACAATAGCGATGGGCTCGGCCATGATCCCCACCTTTGGGGCATGGACACGTCATGAACGTGTGTGGTCCTTGCAGCATATCCCTGCTTCCCTCTGCCTTTGGTTTGCTTCCTGAGCATTGAATGTTTGCAGGGGGGCCTGTAAGGAGGGGGGGGTATGAGCAAGCAGTGCTGCGGGGGGGCTGAGGCACCCAGAGCCCCATCCCTGCGGGACGCCCGGTCCCAGCAGCAGGCCCGGCCCCGCTGTGTGCCGAGGGCAGCTGGCCAGTGCTCCTCTGGACAAATATTTGGCATTTTTGTGTGCCTGTGCATGGGGGCCGTGGAGCCGGGCTCGTGGTACCCAGAAATGTTTCTTGTCAGCCAATTCCAGACGGCCTCTGTTGAAATGTGCCATTCAGCTCTGGCGGCGGGCAGGGCTTCAAGGACGGTTCCTCAGTGCCTGGGCCCCAGCATTATCCCTGCCAGCGCCTTGTCCCCATCTCCTCGGCCTGGGACAAAGCCAGGACGGGGCTGAAGCACTGCCCTGCGTTCAGAGATTTGGTTTGTGCCGGAGCTGTGAACGCAGCACCTCTCTGCAGGCTGCCAGCTCTGGGGGAGCCTCTCCTGGCCCTTCACTGGGGCATATAGCCTGGTCCCTTCCTCACAGACAGCCCCGTGCACTGCGCACAGCCAAGGGCTGCACTCTGCTGCCGGACCCATCCGTGCTGGGACACCGCATCCTGGCCCTATGTGGTGCTGGCAGAGGGCCGTGCTGCGCTCTGCGCACCCTCCCCACCCCACGTGCTGCCTTTTTCTTGTATGAGCACCACTTGTAACGCCCGCTCCCTGCTAGCTCTCGGCTCCCAGCACCCGGCGTGCTGCTGCACTGCTGGCGCTGGGCCGCTTGGGAAGCTGTGCTGGATGTGAGCAGCGTGTCAATGGGCCGCTTGTTCCCCTGGCCCTTCAGCAGGGCGCTCAGGACACGCCTTGCAGCCAAGCGGGTGCCTGGGCCCAGCGAGCGCTGGCAGCTCAGGGCTGGGGGGACGTCTGTGCTGAGGGAAGCAGCTCGCTGCGATTCCTGGGGGGCATTCGCCTCTATTGGTAGCATTTTATGGCTGTTTAATGGGCCCCACGCAGCATAGAACTGGTGAGGACAGAGGCATCGGTGAGGAGCGGCTGCAGCCCCAGGGGAAGGGGATGCGGGGACATCCATTGCCACTTGCAAGGACAAGCGGGTTGGCCACAGCCCCGCTTATCGCACTCAGCGGCGTGACGGTGCTATCTGCTGTGATAGCAGGGCACAGGGATGCCTTTTAAAGGAGAGAAGCGACGAGCGGGTGGCTGGGTGAGGCGATGATGTGCTGCCCCGCTGCCGGCATGTGCTGCCTGACGAGAGCCAGCGCCCGCTGGCCCCACACCCCTCGGACCCCCAACCCTGAATGGGGCCCTGGGTTTGCACGGGGCTCATCCAAGCGTGGCCGCTTTGGAGGGGAGAGATCCCTGTGTCGCTGCGGGCAGGCCCTGGCACAAGGGAGAGAGAGGTCACGCGCAGGTGACCGTCCTCCGGGTGAACCCAGCATGCAGTAGTTGTTTTTTTTTCCCTTAACCCTTTACCTTTTTTTTTTTTACTGAATATTTTTCCCTCCAGTCTCTTGTCCTGTAATGCATCCAATAATTCTAGACGCCAGAAAACGTGAGACAAATACGAGCAGAAGGCGTGGACGGGGAGGCCTTCCAGCCCCGGCCCAGGGCTCTCTGCAGCCGCGTTTTTGTGGTGTTTGCATCTGAAGGAGGAAGAAAGAGCCGGGGGGAGCCGGAGCAGGGGGAGAGGGGTGAGCCAAAGGCAAGGCAGCTGGGGGGAAGTTATCCTTATTGATTTCTCGCTTTCCCTTACTATCCCTGCAAAGCTCTCTGCTTGACCTGCCCCAGCGCCAAGTCCCGCTCAGCTCTACTCCCTGTAACGGCGTCTTGGGGGGGGGAGGGTGATTCCTGCTGCACCGCCAGCTGCAGCCCCACAGCCCTGTGGCCAGGGGCTGCCTTAGGGCTGACCTTTAGGTCGCTTCAGTCCCACTGCTGGCTGGGATGGCCACTGCTGCAATCCCAGTGCCGCAGCGCACTGGGGGCACACGCAGCGCTCCCGGTTCCGTGTATGGGGACCACAGGCACAACCAGCTGAATAGCAATCAGATATCTGTGGCAGCGCTGCGATGCCTCCCCGGCCCCAAGGAGACAGCTGGGGGGGGGCTTAGGGAAGCCCGGGGATGGGCTGGGAGTGGTTGAAGGAAAACGGGGCACCCGCCACTGGGGCACAGTCCCTGCACTGGGCACCCCGGCACCGCACGTAGCAGCATCCCCAGGCTTGGGCTGCAGGAAGGCAGCTGCAGCTCCCGTTGCCAGGGAAACCAGGCGCAGCTGGAGCTGCGGGATGGAGCCCATGGGTTGGTGAAGTGAAAGGCATTGCTCGCTGAAGATGCCGCCCGGGTCACCCGTCCCACTGTCCCCAGGCCTCGGTGCGGGAGCACAGAACCTAAGCTGGGGCAGATTAAGAGAGCACAAGCCAAAGCCACTTTGCTCCTGAGCGAGCATATCCGCTTGGGATTTAGCGCATTTGCGGGCGGGGATTCGCACCTTTAGGTGATTGCCTTAATTCCCCCCAGCCCGGGTGTGTGAGCAGCCTGTGCTGGGACAGCCCTCGGTGCTGGCTGCGCCCGTGGCTGCTGTGTGCGTGCAGCTGGGTGCGTGCAGCCTTCCTCCTGCTCCTGCCTCTGGGGCACTGAGGCTGAGACTGCCAAGTGCCACAGACGGATGCAGGCGGCAGACTCTTGCAGGGCTCTCCCTCGCGCTCTCCTCGTCACGGGGTCTCACGGGAACTGATGAGCTTTGGGGCAAAGCGTGGGACGCTCCATCTCCTCTGGGACCAGAGGAGCCCCGTGCTGCGGGGGTGGCTCACGCTGTGGAGGGACCAGTGATCCGCTGATCCCCGTGTGGCCACGGTGGCTGCACAGCTGGGCCGCGCGGCTCCACCACCGCTCCAGCGCCTCCGCCACCTGCCCTGCCGGGGACCCGCTGGTGACAAAGCCGGCCGTTGTTGTGACAGCAGCTGGGTGCAGAGTGACGGGGCAGCCTGGCCCCCAGCCGCCCTCCAGCCCTGTGGGTACAGCCGCCGCAGACACCCGCTGTCACCGTCCCCGCACCGCACGGCGCCGGGGTTCGGTCCCCGCACCCGGGGCCGGCGGCTGCGCGCCAGCTGCCGACGGAGAAAGGAGGAATTATGTGACAATGGCTGAGGAGCGGGGCCAGGCTGCGGGCTGATGAATAATGCAGTGGCTTCGGTTTCACCGCCAGCAGATTTCCTGTTTATCGACGCTCGGCCAAGGACGCGCTACCCTGCGGGGCTGCGGTGGAGGGCTCAGCCCCAGAACGGCACCGGGGGTCCCCCGAACCCCCCACGCCACGCACCTGCTGCCCCACGGCAGCTGTGCGGGTCAGGACCTGGCCGGGCGGCGCGGAGGGGCCGTGCGCTGCGGGGTCTGTGCACGCTGAAGGGCACGCCCCGAAGCGGGCACAGCTGGCACCCAGCAGCGCTGCACGGCCCCGCGCATCCCTCTGCGCCGGGAGGGATTTCTGACATGGCTGTTTCCATGGCAACAGAGCAAAATGGCGCAGGGATGCACGGGGGGGTATAGGCCCGTGGACCTCGCGGGGCGGCGGGCAGCGCTGCCGAGCCGTGCAGGCTGGGGGAAGACGTGCCGTCCTCCCACACCCCGCCGCCCCCACCGGCGTTATCTCTGCCCTCGTATCAGGCCCGTCGTCCTGGCTGCTCTGCCGGGATTCTCAGTTATCCCATCCGGAAAAAATGCACCTAAGAATGCCCCGAGCCCCTGCCCTCCTGCGTGGCCCGGCCGGAGCGGGGGCCTGGGGCAGTCGGTTGGTGCCGGGGATGGGTGAGCTGGGGCAGCCGGCTGTGGGCTGATCGCCGCAGGGGGATCAGCAGCAGGGGCAGATTAACACGGAGTTGTGAGCTGGGGGGGGGCTGCTGGGCGCTGCCCGAGCTGCGCGGCGCCGCCGACGCACACGCGTAGGGGCACCCGCAGCCCCATCCCCGCGCCCTGCCCGTCCGCGGCCGCTCCGAGTGCCCCTGGGGAGGGACTCCCAGCTCTGGGGGTGCACCTGCCGGGGGGCCGAGCCGTGCCGGGCCGGGCAGACGCGCGGCGGGCAGCCCCGCCCCGGCCCCCCCCACCCCGGGCGATGGGCGGGGGCCGGGCGGAGCGGGGAGAACAGCACGGCACGGCTCGGCACGGCACGGCACTGCACGGCTCCGCTCCGCTCTCCCGCCATGGCATCCAAGTGCCCCAAGTGCGACAAGACCGTGTATTTCGGTGAGCGCGACCCCGGGTCCCCTCCCCACCCCCCCGCGTGTCCCCGCGGCGCAGCGCAGCGCATCCCCCTGCCCTGCCCGCCGCCCCGGTGCCGTACAACGGGTGGGGGCTGCGTCCCGCTGTGCGGAGGGGGATCCGTCCCATAGAGTCCCATAGACCGTGGCGAGAGGGGGGGTTCGGTGGGTTGGAGCAGAGGGGCAGGTGCGAGCGCACCCGATACGCTCCTGTAAGGCCGGGCCAGGTGCGCGCTTCGCCTCCCGCGGGCGGCGGTTCGGGTTTCTGCGGTGCTTTGTCAGAGGGCTCGGTGCCGGCTCCGCCCGGGTGGGCGCTCAGTCCCGGTTCTGCGGGAAGCGGGGCGGCCCCGGGACCATCCCGGCCGTGGGGTCCCCCCCCGCGCCCCCCGGTGCGGCCCTTGGGCACAGAAAGCCCGGCGGTGCCCGCGCGGTGGAGGCACCGGGAGCGTTCATTCCTTCCCGGCCATCTCCAAGTAAACACAGAAATAGGAATTTGCTCTCTTCCTCCTTTAAATAAACCTATTTGTGGGGGGGCGGCGGGAACGGCTCAGCCTCGGACATTTCTCCCCGTGTGAACTTTTTCCTTTTTAAGCAGAAAATAGCCCGCTGGCCGGCCGCTGGGCACGGCCCGGGGTCAGCCCTCCTCCTGCCCCAGGGAGGGCCGGGCAGGGAGCGCAGCCCCAGCCCCCGTGGCTGCGGGGGGCTCGGGAGTCCCTGAGCCCACGGCGCTGTATAGGGCACGTGCCACAGTCCTGACTCCAGCAGGGCGCTGGGGGCGGTGGGCAGCCCCTGCCCTGCGCCCTGCTGCTTCCCCTCTCCTGTCCCCCTCGGGGACGTGGGGACGTGCGGGAGGGAGGGGGCAGCGGCACCTTCCCCTCACCCTGTGATGGGGCGTGGGGAACTGGAGCAGGAGCCGGCCGGAAACTTCCCCTCTCCCGCTGTTCCAGCAGCGGCGCGCGCTCCTGACGTCCTCGGCTTCCCCTCTGGGAACCGCCCAGGCTCCCACGGAATAAACCCGGCTTGGTTTATTTAATGCACAGAAGGCAAGCGAGAGCCCTGCGCGGGGCCGGGAGCTGCTCCCCGGGCAGCCACCAGCACAGAGCCGGGCACGGAGCAGGGTTACCTGCTGGCAGGGCTTGGCGCACCCGGGCATCCCCCGGCCCCAGCAGGCGGGGGTTGATCCCCGGCGCCCTGCTTGCCAGCGCTGGTACCCGCAGGCAGGAGCGTGCAGGGCTGTGGCTGTGGGTCGCGCGTGGGAAATGCCCCCGTGTCCCGTTCTCGGCCCCGTGGCCGACCGAAGCCAACGGCAGCGGGTACCGATGGAAAACTCATTTCCAGCCCAGCCCGCCTGTTGCTCCGCGCTCCCTGGAAAAATCCAGAGACTCCTCCCTGTACTCAGAAGGATGTGGGCGTTTCCTGAGCTGCAGAATGAGCTTTTTTTCTTTAAAAAGCGCAGGGAAATATAAAAATAGTCCTCTGGCTCTTTTGTCAGACGGTTTTTGGAAGCACGCTCGGCCCGCAGCGCAGTTTCCAGGCGGAGCGGGGCACGCCGCCACCTCCCCTCCATCGGGGCAGCGCGGTGCTGGCAGGTGGCTGCGGCTGGGGCAGGGAGTGCCCGAGGGATGGGGCTGCTGGGAGCCAGAGCGCCATGGGACCCGCTGTGCCGCAGCGGGTTCTGCGGGGTCCCGCCAGCCACAGCTGAGCGTTTCTGCCTCTGGGCCCCTTTTCCCAGCGGTTGGCAGGATGGTTTGGGAGGTTCCCTGCTTTCCTGTACCGCGCTTCCCGAGCACGAAACAGCTCAAAGCCCTGGGGATGCTACGAGCACGTGGGCACAGCGCTGGGCTGCACCCGCTTTGCTCACGGGGGCTCCAGCCCCGGTGTTGGGGTGCGTGGAGGCTGAGCCCATGCAGGCAGGGCTGCCCGGCAGGAATCCAACTGCTCAGGCCGCCCTGCGACCGATTAATCAGTAACCGCTGCCCTCAGGTTGGAGCCGCTCACTCACTCACACCCGGTGAGTGCCCAGTGCGGGCTGCAGGGCTTCATTCCCACGGCAGTGCTGACAAAGGGCCGCTCTGAGCGCGCTGCCCGTGCTCCTTATGCAACCACTGCCCCGTGACTCCGGGCGGCCCCTCCAGGAGCGTGCATGGGCTCTGCAAAACCTTAACAGAGGGCACTTGGCTCCTCACACGGGGCACTGCGAGGGAAGGACGCTGCTGAGTGCTGTGAGCTGTAGGATGTTGTCTGTAGGAGGGCAGGCATCAGCCCCAGCCCCTCGCTCTGCGTGCGGTCAGTGTGCGCGGTACCGCGGCTCCCAGGAGGCCCCGCAGCGCTGTGCGGGTTGCCCTGACCCCTGGGAATGGGGGCTGGGTGTGAGATCCTCTGCTCCATCCTCCTTTGCTGTTGGCATTGGGGCCTGCGGATGGGGAAGGGTGACGGGGCCGAGGAGGGGGAAAGAAAGGGCAGGAAAGGTGGAGCGGGAACGCCCCAGTGAGAGGTAATGGAAAATCTGCCTCCGTAGCATTACAGTGAAAACCACCGGCCAGGGCGTGTGCTCTCGGCTGCGATAGGGCCGTGGTGGCACCGCTGCCAGGGGCAGGAGGTGAGGGCTGGGCGTGGGCCCTGGCACTCAGGGCTCATCATGGGACAGCCCGCATGCAGGCAGGTGCCAAGCATCCTGGCCACGGTGGGGACAGCAGCGCCTGGCTGTGCCTGTGCAGAGCAGGGCTGGGGGGCACTGCTGTGGGCTTGGCTGCTCCAGTACTGCCTCAAATCTCTGCTGATGTGGGCCAGGGAAGGCTCTCACCCTCCCGGCACTGCCCATCAGAGATGGTATCAGCTCAGAGGAACACGGTGCTCCTGGCCAGGGAGAGGCTGCGTCTCTGCGCCTGCCCTGCTCTGGTGTGCTGGGTCAGGGAGGGCTGCCGAGCTCACCCCGTGCACTCTGATTTCCATTTGCTGTTTTGTGGCAGCACAGGGCCTGGAGCAGCAGGAGGGAGAGAGGGAGGCTGGCAGACAGCAGCCAGATGAAAAGGGAGCAGCAGGAGCATTCCTGGGAGCTCCACTGCGGGTGCCCGGGGATGCCTGGTCCTATATCCCGAGTGAGCTGGGAAGCGTGCCCACGGGAGCACTGCAGGCCCTCTCCCAGCACAGCCGTCCCCATGCAGCACGTCCCGTGCACACAACGGCTTGATGAAGTACAGCAGCCCCATGAAAAACGGAGAGGGAATTTGCTCGAGGCTGCCCTGTGCCCGTGAACCGGAGCGGGAGGGCGAAGGCTCACACCCAGGAAAGTGCCAGGAGGAAGAGGTCTGTGGGCAGTCAGCGGCCACGCTACTGGGCACGCCGGCGGCAAAGTGCAGGGGGAGCCGAGCAGATGGGTCCTGGTGTCTGCGCTTGGCTTCGTTTCCCCCCGACCCTCCCGGATGCCGGGTCCCCGCACGGCTTCGGCATCTCCGTGGCTGCGCTGGGCTTTGCGAGCCTGGAACGGCCGGGTTGGCGATGCCGCGTTTGCGCGGCTGGAGGAGCGGCGGTGGTGTCAGGGGCTGCGGGAACAGCGGGGCGAGGGCTCGGTGCCGGCCCGGGCGGGGAGGAGGGCTCCCGTCCCGCGAAGACGCGCTCGGCTCCTCTCGCCTACGCCGGCGGCCCTGCCCGGGCACGGCGCCTGGCTGCGGGCTGCGCGGGCGGGGCGGTCCCGGCACCATCCCGGCTGCGGTGCGGGGTGCGCCGCCGCGTGTCTGGGCGTCCCCAGGGAAGCGGGCTGCGAATTCCCGCTGGGAAGGGAGGGAGGGAAGGGAAGAAGGGAGCGAAGGACGCGGGATCGCTCCGGGGAGGAGGCAGCAGCTCCGCTCGGCAGCGCACGGCTGCTGCTGGCGGCCCGCTTCCCAGCCCTGCCGCGACACAGCCCGCAGCCGCCCGCGGGCAGCGATAGCGGCAGCCCCAGCCCCGCAGCCCGCCCGGATCGCCGTGGGGGGGGTCCCCTCCGTGGCGGGGTGCGGCCGGAGCCTTCTCCGCCGTAGCTGATGCAACCGCGGAGCGGCCGCGGCCCGGTGACAGCAATCCGGTGCGGGCTGCCCGCGGTGATTGATGGGCAGCGCCGGCACAAACGGCCGCCGCCCTGGGAATGGGCCGGGCAGGCTCCGGGCGGCTTCCTTTGCTCGCGGCGAACAATGCGGCCCGACGGCCGTCCGGCGGAGCGCGCTCTGAGCGCTTGGCCCTGTTCCCCGTCCCCTTTGTTTGCGCGTACCCGGCCCCGTGCCTCCAGCCGAGGGCGAGGGACGGCTCCAGGGTGTCCCCGGGAGCGGGACAGCACCCAGAGGCCACCTCATCCCTCCTGCCCATTCGCGGCCGGGGCTGCGGCCCCCAGGGAGCAGCGGGGTCTTACAGCTGCCCGAGATGTCGCGGGGGCGAATCTCGTCTGGCGGGGGCCGTGGCAGCTGCAACAGCCAGCGCCGCTGCAAAACATCCGCCGGGAGCTTCCTCCCGCGGCTCCCTGAGGGGCGGGGGCGGCCGGAGGTGACGCAGCCCCGGGCCCGGCTGTGCAGCCGCTGGGATGCAACCGAGCGGCCCCTCGGCCCCGAGCCTCTGGCTCAGCTTTCAGAAGCTCACGCTCCATTTCCCTCCCTGAGGAAGCTGCCCTGTGCCCGGGGCCGGTCTGGCTGGCAGCCTGGTCTTGCACATGAGCAGCACATCGCCGGGGTTCTTGTCTGCCACCGGGCGCAGTGCGGCTCCACATCCCAGCCGCGGTCACGCGGGGATACCTGGGGCTCGCGCTGCTGCGCATCCAGAAAGCCCCGGGCCGGAATGTCCCTTTGTGTGCACCCTCGTGACCCACGTGCGGCCCAAGCGGGGTTGCAGTGAATTTCCCTTGCTGGGAGAAGCTGCTGACCCAGCTGGGGACTGCTGTTGCGCAAAGCGCTGCTGCTCTGCGAAGCTGTGTCACTGAGCCGTGCTCCCAGCTGACACCAAACCCCAGGTCCGTGCTTCCCTGGGGATACACCAGGTCCATCCTCCTCCATCTCTGTGGCTCACTGTGCATCAGCCCTGGGTGACCGTGGGGTTGTTTCGGCATATCTTGGCACTGTGGATGCCCTGGGTGCAGCCGTTTGCTGGAGGAGGGCAGCTCTTGGAGCTGGACCTGCCCTCGGGGAGCTCCCGGCCCCCATCGCGACCCAACACAACCCGGTGACATTTGCTGAAGTCCTTACGAGGGGACAGGGGCTGGGAAACATTCCTCTGCGGAGGGCTGTTCTTGTGGAGCAAAGCTGAGCTTTTATTTGCTCGTTAAATATTTTATTTGGCCCTTATGATTTAGTTTTATGATGGCTTTAATGGGATGGTGCTGCTTTCCAGCTGTCCCTTCTGCGTGCACCCCTGGAGCTGGGGACCCCCCAGCTGGGAGGGAACCACCGGGCACCGCTGTCCTAGTGCCCTCAGAAGCCAGCGAGGAGCGGGGCCAGCACCGTGCAGATGGGGACGTGGGTGAGGCCCTGGGGATGTGCAGCCCCAGGAGGTGCATTTGTGGAACCGGTCTCTGAGCTCTCACCTTCCTGGAACTGGAGGCTTTGAAGCCATTTCTGGTGCCCGCAGCGTGTTGCCCCGCAGGCTCACAGTGCGCACTGTGCCCACGCACCTGTCTGTACACCATGCCCACTCCCAGCCCTGCACACGCAGACGGGTGTTCTCCAGGGCTGAATCTAGACTTGGTGACACCGGAGACTGTCTGCTATCCTGGTCTGAGCCAGAGGCACAGCAGCTGAGGCATGAAAATGAGCAGGAGCTGCCGGGCCAGGCCGGGTGGGCATGGCAACTCTAAATATTTGAATGGGAGCAGGGCCGTGTGGGGCAATGCAGGGAGTAAAAATAGACATGGGGAGTAGGAGCATGGTGCTGGAGCGGCCCTGGGAACATCGTGTGGAGCAGAACAGCCGATGGGAATAGGGGTGCAGGCAGTGTGATAACACAGCCCCACATTGGCAAAGGGCACTCATTCATTCTTGTTTGTCCGCAGCCGAGAAGGTCTCCTCCCTGGGCAAGGACTGGCACAAGTTCTGCTTGAAGTGCGAGCGCTGCAACAAGACCCTGACCCCAGGCGGGCATGCCGAGGTGAGGGCCAATGGGCAACAGAGTGGGGTGGTTGGGGCATAGGGTCTGGGGACTAAACCCAGGCAAGGAGCTGGGCAGGAGCAGGACGGCCAACCCGTCCTTGAGGAGCTGGCTGCATTCCCCATACAGCTTCTAATGGAGTTAAGAAAGCCCCAAATCCACCCAAAATGTAAATATTTGGAGAAGCTGAAGGAGCAGGGGCTGTGCCGACGTGCTCTCTGATGCCCCAGGGATGGGGACGTGCCAGGAAGCAGTCTGGGGCCGGTACCTGACGCTGCACCCGATGAGCCCTGCAGCTGTACCGCTGGGAGTGTGATGGAGCTGGCAGCAGGTGCTCAGCCCCACAGCAACTGCATGTCCCCTGCGCCCCGGGCAGTGTGCTGCCTCTCGTGCCAGCATGTCACCAGCTCCTTAGCGGGGCACAGCTGAGAGGCGGCTGGCAGCAGCCAGGGCAGCCGGGCAGTGAGGCTGAGTTAAGCCTGGGGAATTCACTCCCTCTCCATATAAGGCCAAATTCTGCTGGGGTGACGGCAGCCAAGGCCTGGCTGATTGTGTCCTGTGAACCTCGGGGCTGAGGATGCGGAGGCACAAGCGCTCTTTCTTTTCTCTTGGACTCGGTTCCCGGCACCTTGTGGGAAGCTGCTGCTGGAGCCGGGGCTGCAGCGGCGTTATCTCAGGGCCCCCTCCCGTGGGCGGCCGCTGGGCCGTGGGACAGAAGTGCTGCAGCACTTATCACCCGCTCCGTGCCTTCCTGCCATAATCGCCCCCGGCCGATAGCAGGGCCGATAGCAGCGGGGCTCTGATCTGCGGCCAAGGCGAGGGGCACAGTGACCGGGGTGGAGGCAAAGCAGAGCAAAAGGCCTCTCCTCGCCTGGCCAGGGATGTGCTGGCACAGAGCTGGGGGGGAGCTGCTGCCTTACCCTTGGCATTGGGTGCCCAGTGTGGGTGTAACAGGGCCAGAGTGGCCAGTGAGCACACTTGGGGCACTGCCACCCTGCTCTGATAGAGTCATTAATGTTGGAAAAGACCTCTAAGATCATCAAGTCCAACCAGCAACCCATCACTGCTATGGCCAATAACTATCTCTGAACATGGGAGGGGATGGCGGTGACCACGAGGAGCACGCTCGCTGCCCAACACCCTAACTGCCCTCTCTCCCCAGCATGATGGGAAGCCCTTCTGCCACAAGCCCTGCTACGCGACGCTCTTCGGCCCCAAAGGTACGGTCTGGGCCCTGCCTGTCCCCTGCTGCTCCTGTCCCCAGAGCCCCAAATGTGTCCCAGGACCTGGGCTGCTGTGAGCAGATCCGATCCCAAACGTACAGCTGCTGTGTGCAGGGGGGCAGCGAAGCTTCTGGAGGGGGATCAGTCTCAACAGCTGTCTCTTCCTTATTTATTTATTTATTTATTTAATTTATTTATTTAATTTATTTATTTAATTTATTTATAAATTAAAAAAGCAAACTCCCATTCGAACAGCAGGTGGAGTTGCTCTCCTGTCCCAGACACAGCTGCATAAAGCCTGGGTTGGGAGGAAGCTGGGGCTGAAGGACCGTGGACGACCAGCAGGGATAGGGGCTTGGGGGAGGTGAGATGGGGCTGGGAAGGGATGGAGATCCCTCGGCTGCTGCAGCCTGTGCCCCGCTGCAGGGGTGAACATTGGCGGCGCCGGGTCCTACATCTACGAGAAGCCGCAGATTGAGGGGCAGAGTGCGCCGGGGCCCATTGAGCACCCGGCCAGGGTGGAGGAGAGGAAGGTGAACGCTGCGCCGCCCAAGGGACCCAGCAAAGGTGAGTAGGGGGGCACGGGGCAGGGGGCTGGGGGCTGGATGAGGTGTCCCACACTCACGTCCCTCCATCTTACAGCCTCCAGCGTCACCACCTTCACCGGGGAGCCCAACATGTGCCCACGCTGCGGCAAGAGGGTCTACTTTGGTAAGGCTGCCGTGGGTGCCGGGCGCGCGCTCTGTGCTGGCACTTGGTGGCATGGGGGACATGCCCCGTGGCGGCACTTGGTGGCAGGACCCCTGGGGCACGCGGCAGCTGGGAGGGGGTGGCTGGTGTCCGCGCGGTTTTATCTGCAGTGGTGATGTCCCCACGCGTTGGTGACGTGTGGGGGTGACCCTCTCGTCCCGGCTGCAGCCGAGAAGGTGACCTCGCTGGGGAAGGACTGGCACCGGCCCTGCCTACGTTGCGAGCGCTGCAGCAAGACGCTGACCCCCGGGGGCCACGCCGAGGTAAGGGCCGGCCCCGCACCGCGGTGCTGCGTCGTGCCGGGCTGTGCCACCGCGAGAGGGCAGCGCGGCTCCGCGCAGCGCACTGCACAGCCCCGCGGTGCCGCACGGTGACGCGTCTGTCTCTCCTCCCCGTGCAGCACGACGGGCAGCCCTACTGCCACAAGCCCTGCTACGGGATTCTTTTCGGGCCGAAGGGTGAGTGCTGGTGGCGCGGGACGGGGGGACGCCCGTCCTACCCGTGTCACCACCGCTGTGCGCGTCCCTCCTTGCAGGCGTCAACACCGGAGCCGTGGGCAGCTACATCTACGACAAAGACCCTGAGGCGAAGAACCAGCCCTAGGCGGCCCTGCCACGCCCTGCTCACCTCCCGCACCTACAAATACCGGAGCAGCCCTCGGCCACGGAGCTGTGCTCTCTGCTGTCTCTATAGAACCTCCGGGTTCTATACCGTAGTCCCTAATATAAGCTTCAGTGTTTAAAGGCAAAGGTAGAAGGCGCCTCTGCTCATCCCCAGTGCGCTCTGCCCTCCCCAGGACGGGCTGGTGGGGTTGGTCACTGCCGTCCCGGTGTGCATCCATCCCGCAGCTTCAGGGGATGCTGTGACACCAGTGACACGCAGTCTCCCAGCAGCCTTTCTCCTGCATCCCCATCCTTGCATCCCCCCCAAAAAAAATCACCCCACTGTGGATTCCACCTGCTCCCTGTGCCCGGGGGGGCAGAGCGCGCCGGGTCCTGAGCCCGAGGTTTCCCGTCGCGGTGTTTATTTATGAGCTGTTGTCATTGTGCTCCCGGCTGTGGGGACACCCCCTCGCCCTGTCCCTGTGCGCACGCTGCTTGCGCTGCCCACCCACCCGGCCGTGCGCTCCTCGGACTTTCGTTATTTGCTGATAATAAAGGTTTTGAGAGAGGCGGTGTGTGCTGGGCTCCGGGGGTGGGCAGGGAGCCTCTTGTCTCCGTCTGCTCCGTGTGGGGCGCACGGGGCAGCCCCAGGCTGTGGGGCACAGAGAGGCAGTGGGCGCTGTTGACTCCCCGCAGCAGCCGCAGCCCTTTCCCAGGCACGGTGCAGCAGTCCCTGCGCCCGGGAAGCGGATGTGTGTGTTTGTGTTTGGTGGTGTTTCTATGGAGACCTGACCCCGCCGAGCTCCTTCCCTGACCCGCGGCAGAGGGCCCAGCCCCACAGGCAGCAGCACTGTGCTGTTCTGCAGCGGTGCTGGGATGGGGGTTCCCGTTGCCCCCTGGACCCTGCAGCATGGCAGGGCGAAAAGGGCACTGCTTGTGGCTGTTGTCACACCAGCAAGCTGGTACCAAGCTCTGCTACTGTCCTTGAAACCCTTATTAATTAATGAGCTTAATGAGCCCACCTTTTTGTCAGGGCTGGGGGGCCAGGGGAGCTGAGCATGGCACAGCACAGCACGGTGTGCACCGCTGCTGGGCTCAAACGCGAGATTTCTTTGCTCTGGGTGGGGCTGGCTCTTCTTTTCCTTCTTCTTCTTCTTCTTCTTCTGTTTTTCTTTCTCACATTTTTTCCCCCCCATGAGAGTTTCACTGGGGAAAAACTAAAGATAGCCAAATGTCAGTGGGTGCTGGGAAGCCAGCTGTGGGCGGGCAGCATCTTGTCCCTGTGCAGCCTTGCAGCCTGGGGACATGGTAAGGGCAGTGGGCACTGCGGGTGGTACCAGGGTATGTTCTGGGGTCCCGCATGGCATTACCCATGCCCAAGGGCTCAGGGCAGTGCTGGTGCAGCAGAGCAGCGCTTCGGGTGGGAAGGCAGCTCAGCCTCTGATCCTTGCTATGTTTTTGTACTTATTTTTGGGAGACCTATGCGAGCTGAAAATGCCCCCTTCCTGCCAAAAGGGGCCTTGAAAACCTCTTTCCCCTTGGGGACGTTAAGTATTTTATTATTTCTTTCAGCTGGGACTTGCTGGTGGGATGAGAAAATTGGCGAGTGGTTACAGACATGTTCTCCAGGGTAGGGGGGAAACAGAGCCCAAAGCAGATACAGGTCGCCTGCAGGGGAGGGATGCAATGGTCAGGGTTGGAAGGGGAACCCGAAATGCGGGGAGGCACCCGGAGCCCCACAGTGCAGTGCTGAGCTGCGTGCAGCTGGCGCTGTGTGGCTGGGCAGGAAGGCAGGACAGATTTAAAGTGTTTGCTGGGAACTTGAAAACAGGAGCCAAAAGGGATGAAGTGCTGGAAGATGTGATTTAAGAGGGGTATTACAAGCAGCCCAGCGAGCACAGCTTGCTTCCACGGGGACAGGAACCAGCTCTGGTGCTCCCCAAAGGCAATAGTGCAGCTCTGTCTGTCTGGGCTGGGCTTTGGGTCATCCCTGGGGCAAGTCAAAGACAGGAGATAAATCCTGGAGAGGGTGCAAGAGGGCGGGCAGGGATGGAGGAGGGACAGTGTGAATCTATGCACTGGAGGGTTAGGTCTGTAAATCCATTGCCAATGGGCTCCCAGCAGCATGAGCATTCAGGGGACAACCCTGGGGGCTCCTGGGGTGTCTGGGGACTGGATGTGGTGTGGATCTGGGAATAGCTGTGCCAATAGGATGGAGTTGTGCACGCTGCTGATGGGGTTGTGTGGGTGTGCGACCCGTGGCTGCATTCCTTCTCTCGCCCTGTCCCAGGATCTCCATATGGAGCTAAGCAGCTCCATCTAAAACAAGGATGCAGCCTCACAGCATGTGGCCGTCCCTCTCCCTCCCTGTGCCGCCACTGCAGAGGGCAGCAGGTTTCCCTTAGCACACAGACAGCCCCGCTGCAGAGAACAAACACCTCCTGAGCCATAAACCAGGGAGTTCCCCAAAATAGGGCTGTGCTGCAGCTCAGCCACCTGCCTGGAAGCTGCTTTGCTGAGGGGACACGGCTGACCCAAGTGTCCCAATTCCCTTTGGAGAAGCCAGCTGAGACCCACCTGCTCCCCGTTCCCCTTCTCACCTTGACCGTTAGGAGCAAGTGAATTTTTAACTGAGAATAAAATGCATGGCGTCAGCAGCCTGGAGCCAGCACAGGGCAGGCAGCACGGCTGATCCTATGGCAGGGCTGGGAGGGGTGGGGAGGTGACCCTGTGGGTCTCAGCACCCCCAGCTCTGGGACACCTTTCCAAAGCAGCAGGCACTGTGTCTTCAGCCAGCCCAGTCACAGGTGGGCACAATCACTGCAAGAGAAATGATGCTGGGAAAATGCACCAATGCCTCCCATGGTGGGCTTCAGCCAGGAGATTTCCTGGGGCTGCTGCTAATGGAAAGCTCACAGGAAAGAGCAGACAGTAACAGAGGTTTTTGGCCAGACTCTGTGTGGGGAGACAGCAGGAAGCTGTGCCTGGATGGAATTTCAGGTCGTTTTCCATGTAGCTGGGACTTGGAGAAGTTCTCCTGTCCCACATCTGGAAATCCCAGCCATGTGCCAAGGGTGGCCCTGTGCAGGCAGCCAGGCACCCTCCTGCACACGTGTGTAGCAGGGCTGGGCTGGTCCGGCAGTGTGGGTGCTGCTGAAGCTGGGAGCTGGGTAACCCCACAGCACCTCCGAGCAGGATGGGCACAGGGTCTTTCTGTGCAGCCTGATGCTGCTAGCTCTGATAAGCCACTGCCCCAGCACTGGTGGGACCAGGAGCTGCAAAATCATGAGTCTGTGCCTGCATGCACAGTGCTGTATTGACAATAATGCATGCCCTTGCTCATGAGGTTTCACGATGACCTGGCAAGTGACTGCTGTGGGCAGTCAGCAGCCTGAGCGGGGCTGGGAATGTTTTTGCAGCTTCTGCTAGAAACAACTGTGTGATTGTCTGTGAATGTGAGGGGGGACGCTGCACAAACAGGGCAGGAAATATGTTTCGTGGTCTCAAAACCACCTGCGGCCTCATCTCTGCACGCCGTGCAGCATTGTTCCTGATTCCTCCCAGCCCTCAGCCTCCTGTCAGCTTTATGAAGACATACCCCAGAATTTCCCCTTAGGGTGTAATTGGGCTTGGCAGCCCGCTCTGTACGCTGCTCCCACGTGCTGCCCTAATGGGATTTGCCGCACGTGGAGCCAGGCGAGGGCACGCACTCCCCGGCACCCCATCTCCGGCATTGCTCCAGCAGCTCTCCAGCCTCTCCCTGGGATCCCACAGCTGGCAGCCTCCCCTGGCCTCTTTGGGCGTTCTAAGCCGCCCTGTAATTTTCTTGTCAAATGAGTTACATATTGGGCTCGGTAGGACATATTTTACAACAAGTTGTCTCGGCTGAGCGGGCCCGTGACTTGCACAAGTGCAGGCTGAAATATGGCCAGGGAGGGGAATTCTGCAGAAGCTGCAGTTGGAAAGCACTTGGAAAACGTCTACATCTCCTAATCCCCCGCCAGCCCCATGGCAGTGATGCACTTTGGACATTCCTGGGGTTTTATTGAGTCACATTTTCCTTGGGAAGGGGACCCAGAGCTGCCTGGGAGGATCTGTGGTTGGGGAAGAAGTTAGAGGAGGCATCGGCAGTTCTGCAAAGGAGGAAAGCATGAGCAGCACTGTGCTCACTCCACATGAGTGGAGCTTGTTTGTAGCACGGGTGCGAGGGTGCTCGTGGAGGCAGGTGGCAAGGGCTGCTCGGTGGCATGGCATGGCACAGGGGACTTTGGCTGATCTTGTCACCGTTTCATCTTTCCTTTGTGCAAACGCACTGGGGCCGCAGCCCTACCCCTAACACTGCAGCTCGGCCTGAGGCTGCTGGGGGCACATGCTCAGGGATGGGGCTGTGTCCCGGCCGTGACAACACTGCCTGCCAGCACGTCACCCCAAACAAACAGTCGGCCGCCTGGGTTGCCGTGAGGGTGTTGCCACGCTGCTCAGGAGCGTCGGCGCCTGATGCGCCGGGATGGAGCCTCCACCCCCAGATTGGTATCAGAGGACACAGGCAGCCGGGGCATGCCATGCTGATGGTTAAATGAGCTGGAACAAGTCTGCAGATAAGATAACGGCGGCTTTGCTGAGGAGGCTGTTTGCAGCTGGTGTCTGTGTCGTTCCCCTGGTGGAGGAACGGTGTCCAGCTCACCCCAGGGCTGTGGGTGGGGGGCTGCAGGCTGGCAGAACGTGGTATATTGCCTCACTGAGGGGTTCCACAGCTTGGCTTTGGGACTGTTAGTGAAATCGCTCCCTGTACGACAAGGAAAAGGCCACATCCTGCAGGTTCCTATGGTGCTGCCATGCTCCCCTCAGCCAGCAGTGCCATGGGCACTCCATGCTCACCCCAGTGGTGCCAAATCATCAGCAGGAGCCTGTGCAGCACGGAGCTCTGTTTGGCAGGGCTGGCAGGGAGCAGCTCCCGGCTCCTCGGCGCCAGCTGTGTTACCCCCCAGTGGCCTTGTGCCCGCTCTACTGCACGAATGGCCTCGGACAAGGGCACGGGGGGGCTGAGCTCCCCATGCTCTGGCCTGCCAGCATGCAGTGCCATGGGGACACGGTCTGCCTGGCTGGGCTGGGAGGCTCCTACTGCAGGAGCAGAGCCAGGCACCGTGTGGTCCATGGGGACTGGGGCCGATGCTGGGCAGAACTGCCCGCCGGCACCAAAACAGCCTTAAAAGGGAGACAGCTGGGGCCAGCTGTCCTGGCTGGCAGGGCCTCAGAGCAGCCTGGGAGGGAAGCAGGGCTGCAGGAGAGAGGGGACATGCCCCGTGTGCCATCAGAGCACAGGCCTCGGGATGTGGCACATCCTAAACGTGGTGTGTGCACATATGTGCTGCCTCAGGGCTGCAGCTCCAGTGGAAAGGACGGAGGAGACAGGGTGGAGGCTGCAGCCTCGCAGGCCTTGCATGACTCATGCCTGGCCCGAGCCATCCCCTCCCCGCAGGGCCAAGGTCAGTGCCAGCAGGTGGTGGGCTCACAGCCTGCACCCACGAGTGGGCCTGGATCTGTGGGGCGAGGAGTGCCCCGCATTTGGGCGCTGGGTCCTGGTGCTGCCTTTCACAGGGCCTCTCGACCTTCCCAGCGCAGCAACATGCCCTGGGGAGGATTGTTTCATGCAAAACAGACCTTTGGATAGGCTCCTCATTTCCTTCGTGGCCAAACACAAAGGAACAACAAGACTTCACTGTTAATAAAATGACAACAGTCAGCCTCAGATGGGCAGGCCCTGTGTGCTGCACCCACGCCATTCCTGAGGCCCTGCAAGAAGGGTCCGGCCCCACAGCCCCCCCACATCACCTCCTCCTCAAGGCTACCCGTGGGCAGCATGCATGGCTTCAAGGTGCACTTTTGCACTGGAGGGATAATGCAGGTCTGCCAGCTGCGTCAGCACCCAGGTGTGGTCTGTCTGGGTGTGGTTAATTGGTGATGCCAAACATGCCTCCAACCCTGCTTGTTGCAGGGCTCTTGGGCTCTTCTGCTGCACTGGGGTGGGCAAGAACCAGCAGGGAGCTGGGGGTAGGGGAGGGGGATGCAGGTGTGCAAAGGGTGAAAGGAGTGCAGGATGCAAAGCTACAGGAGTTGCAAGAAGTGCTGGTGGTGGGCGTGCAGGAGGTGTAGGGGTGTGGGATGTAAATGGTGCAGGGCACAAGGGGTGCAAGATGCAAAGTATGCAGGATGTAAAGAGTACAGGGCACGAGGGGTGCAAGATGCAGACAAGTGCAGGATGCAAAGTGTGCAGGAAGCAAGAGGTGCAAGATGCAAAGAGAGCAGTATGCAAGGGGTGCAAAGAGGGAAAGAAGTTGCAAGAAGTGCAGGGGTGGGAACGCAGGGGGGGCAAGGGGCACAGGCAGTGCAGGGATACGGGATGCAAGGGTTGAAGGGCACAAGGGGTGCAGGATGCAAAGAGGGCAGAATGTAAAGTATGCTGGATGTAAGAGGTGCCAGATGTAAAGAGAGTGCAGTGCGCCAAGGGTGCAGGGGTGCAAAGAGTGAAATGGGTTGCAAGAAGTGCAGGTGGTGGGAGTGCAGGGGGGGCAAGGGGTGCGAGATTCAAAGAGTGCAGAGACTTAGGGGTGCAGAATGCAAAGAGTGCAGGGTCCAAGGAGTGCGGAGCCCGGGCTGGCAGTGCCCGGGGGTGGCTCCAGCTGCGGGCGGGGCCGCACATCTGGGCGGGCCTGGGCGGGGCCCCCGAGCAGTGACTCCGGCGGGACCGGCGCCGAGCATCCCACAGCCGGTGCGAGCGGCGAACGGAGCCGAGCCGAGCCGACATCATGCCTAAGTGCCCCCGCTGCGACAAGGAGGTCTACTTCGGTAAGGGCTCCCTGCCTCCCCCGGCCCCAGCCACCCCCGTGCTGCCTGTCTTGGGTGCTGCAGACTCTTGAGATGCCCTGCTGCCGTGCACCCCGGTTCTGTGTCTGCCCGGCGTGCCTTGGGTGTCCCCCTAAATCCACCTGAAGAGAGGGGCTGCAGGGTATGCCCAGCCTGCCCATGCGGGGCTCAGCACAGTGCTTGAGCCCTGCTCTCTCCCCACAGCTCTACCGGCCCAGCAGCGTGTCCAGCTGGGGTCCAGTGCAGCCTCCAGCCCTGTGAGGCAGGCTGCAATGGGCTCAGGGTGCATGGCTGTGCGCTCGGTGGGCACTGTGTTGGTTTCTGTGGCTTAGCGCAGTGGGGAGGTGGCTGTGTTATTTTGAATTTGTTGGGCTTCCGCCTGCTGCGGGGCTTGGCGCAAGTGTGCTGCCTTTGAATTGGGGCTGAAGCGCCATGTTCTGCTCCTTTGGGTGCCGTGGTCCTGTTGTCTCACCCAAGATTTGAGCTGAAGCAGCCAGGCTGCAGCGGCCAAACCTCCCCACTTCCCCGGCTAAGTTCGCTGCGGATTGCTGCGAGCAGCGTGTATGCGTCTCTGCACTTAATTTCCTTGAGATGAGGGATCGGTGACCTGAGTACCATGACTTCTGCACTCTGCCTTATTTCTGCTCTGCCTGTGGGTGTGCCGCAGCTTGCACTTCTGCTGGAGAAATCTGAAGCTGAAACATGAGGTTGAAGGGTCAGGGAGAGAGGTTTCCCCATAGTTGCTCTCTCTGCCAAACAAATCCATCTGTTGGTGATGCCCATCCTGGGCAGTGTTGGGGTGGCTGTGGCCCTAAAGCTGGGGTACAGCTTTGGTTGAGCCACGTGCCTGCAGCCGGGCGGTGAGGTTGGCTCAGACAGGATTGCTGTGCCCGCAGGTGTGGCTGTGGTGGTGCTGGGATCATTTGACCAAGGAGGGGTTGGGCCCTGCTCTTATCAGCTCGTTCTTATGAAATTGGCACAGTTTGTGCAGAGAAGGCTTCAGAAGTGGCCGGAGCCATGAGCTCACTGCGTGGAGATAGGGAGCGCTGGGAGAGGAGGCAGAGCGACCCATGCTCCAGGGTTCTCGGGGTCCTTCCTTGGGCGTGCCTTAGGCTGCTTTGGGACAAACTGAGTCTGCAAAGAGCAGGGGCTCCTCTTGCACCCAGCTGGCACTGAGGCAGGACACAGGAGGCTCTTTGTGCTTCACGGGGTTGCCTTGTGCCATTGGGCGCTGCCCCTGCTTCCACCCCTGCAGCCGCAGGCTTGCTCCTTGCGTAAGCTGCTGTGGGCAGATCTGGATCCCAAAGAAACCCTTTCCTTGACCGCCTTTTGCAGGCATGGGATGAGGGCTTGGAGCTGGCTGTGGCTGGGTTCCTGTAGAAAGCTCTGCTTTATCACTTAATAAATCCCCAGGGGTGCAGCTGCCAATAGCAAGAGCACATGCGTCTGCAGAAAATACTGCAGAAACAATCTCCTCCCCTGCTGGGCTGCAATTAGAAGCTACACTGCTTTTTCCCCTCTCCACAAACATGTCCTGGCCCAAGCCAGCAGCGTGCTGTTCCCCAAGCCCTGGCCCGGCTCTGGCCTTGCTGTGGTTTGCGATGGCACTAAATCAGAGCTGTTGTTGCAGCTGGTGGCAGAGGGTGCGGCGGTGGTTTTGCTGCCCCAGTGCCCCTCTGTCTGATACCTGTCCTCTTCATCCCACCAACCCTAGGAGAGTTTGTGTAGAGGAGCTCTGGCTGGCCAGGGAGAAATTCATCTCCATGCAGGCTGATGTTGGAAGGGAGAGGTATCCAAATCTTCTCTGTCAGACTGGTGACAGTGGTCTGTCCTTCAGATGGGGCAGCCACCGTGTTCAGGCTAAGGGCTCTTGGCAGTGCCATGCCCCAGGTTTGGGTTTCAGCACCTGGGTGTGCATGCTGATGTATGCTCGGCTTGGGTTTGGCACTTGCAGGACTTCTCCTGTGGGCAAAAAGAGCTGGGCAAATAGCCCCAAACCTTTCATACTCTGCAGGGCTGGCAGCAGGAGGCTAGCCTGCCCCAAAAGACTTGTTGTGCCTGGTCAGAGCCTTGGCTAACCCATCTCTTTGCATGGCAGCTGAGAAGGTGACTTCTCTGGGGAAGGACTGGCACCGGCCCTGCCTGCGGTGTGAGAAGTGTAACAAGACCCTGACGTCTGGGGGGCACGCAGAGGTAGGTCTGGTGCCCGGGATGCACTCATGGAGCAGGGCGGGTATGGCCAGTGGGGTGCAGGGACTGATGCTCTCCTCTCCTCCTGCAGCACGATGGCAAGCCCTACTGCAACCACCCCTGCTATGCTGCCTTGTTTGGACCCAAAGGTAGGGCAAACTGGGGCTGGGCATTTGGGAGGGAGGAGGGAGTCAGCGAAGGGAGTTCCATGCCTCCATCTCTCCACAGGGCAGCAGTGGTGCGTCCTGCAGTACTGCTGAACCTGTTCCAATTTCTTGCAGGATTTGGCCGGGGAGGAGCTGAGAGCCACACGTTCAAGTAGAGCTCAGGTTGGTGCTTCCCTTCAGAGCTCCCCTGCTCACGTCCATGCTCGGGAGCATCCTGCTGGGTGCCAGCTCCCCTCTGCCAGCCCCAGCAGCCATCATCACTGCTTGGCTCCAGCAGCGGGTGCTTCTGTTTGAGGCTTTTTGGCAGAGATGGAGTCTGTCCCAACGCACTGCTGTCCTGGGGCTATCCCTGCTGACATCCCCTCTCTCCCATCCCACTCCAGGTCTGATGGGCAGAGCTCCCAACGCAGCCTGAAGACAGCACAAATCCACCGCAACAGACATGCCTTCTTGTCCTTCATTCACTCTGTAATCAAATAGCACGTTAAAGCAATAAGTAACCCAGGATGGGGCTGGTGCAGAGAGGGGCTCCGCTCCAGAGGGAGCTGCAGTGCAGGAGGTTGGATGCTGCTCCATAGGAAATTCGGCCACTGAGGGCTGCCTGGAGAGGAGACCGCACCTGGCCAGCTAAACCCAGCCCTGCTTCTGGCACCTGGCTCTGCAGCAGGGCCCACCCTTGTATTCCCAATCTTTAATAAACCTTACAAACCAATGCTTACTCCTTGTTGTGGCCTTGTTTTTTGTACTGAGGATCCAGGGTCCTTGCTAAAAAAGGACCCAACAAGGGCAGAACTGTGGGATGAGGTCTGGAACACTGTCCTTAGGCCCCCCAGCAGCCCTGCAGAGCCCCCAGCACCCCAGATCCAGTACGTGGCTGGGAACCAGGCTTGAAGCCCCATGGGGCTGGGCAGGCTCTTGCTGTGAGGCAGTGCAGGACGTGCCAAGAAAACGGTTATTTGCTGCCTCCGCTCTGACCAGTCATACAGAAAGGCCGCGTCAGGCAGGGGTTAGCGGCAGGGCAGGGTGAGGCCCTGCTGTTGGTGAGAGTGAAGGTGCAGTATTACCGAGCAGGAGCTGGCTCTGAGCCCCTTGCTCTCTGTTTCAGCCTCTTTTTCTTCAGCCTCTTCCCTGAAGGAAGAGCTGTGCTGACAGATGTGAGAGGCGTCGGCTGTTTCAGAAATGGTTTCCCTAACACGAACCACTCCATTTACATGTTCTGATACGCTTCACAACACAAACAGGTATTTTCGTCTATGCTTTACACATGCATTTCTTTAGGAACTGCAGTGTTTTCTGTTACGCTGTCGTTACTAGGACCTGGCCAAACCCTGCGAGGTCAGAGGTATGTGCCTGGTACCAAAATCTTTGTTGTTAGAAGCAGTTCCATCTGATAAACCTCTTAAAACTTCCCGTGTGCATGATGTCAGAAGTATCCCCCCAGCCCCACATCCTCTTCCCCTGCGAGCCGTGAGTGCAGCTGTAATAAGGGAGAGCTGCTCACCTGCACAGAGCTCCTGAATGATGCATAGTGGGCTGCCCTAGGCAGTGTGCAGACAAGCTGAACCTCATGCTGCACCTTGCCTGGGCAACAAAAGCTGGGACACCTCGAGCGGGCTCCAGGGATGAGCTCTGAGATAACGATTCCTGCTTCAAAAAGCTCCCTCTGGCTGCCCCGTCCCTCTGCCCATGCTCTCACAGAGACATGCAGCCCTGGACTTGCTGTTGGCACACTGCCCTCCCAGTGCCCTGCTGGCACTGGGCAGAGCCCAGCTCGATGCCGTGAGGTTGGGCAGTTCAGGCTCAGGTCACATTTGGAAGGAGCCTTGGTCAAAGAAAATACGTGGTAAATTGATTTTACATTCACTTCGTTCTTTGGAGAGGAAGAAGGAACAGCTGCACGGTGTTTGGAAGGGAAGCCAGGTGTGCAGTGGGAGGTGGGTTGCCAGCAGACACAAGCTTGCGCCAGGAAAGGGGAGCAGGATGCCGGGCTGAATTCCTGGCTTTATGGGGGAGCAGCTGAGGTGTGACACTGCCATCACAGGTCAGGGCAGCCCTAGCCCCAAGGTACCAGTCTGGGACAGCACGGGTTGCTGGTTGATCTCCAGCACAGTGAAGCACAGCGTGAAGCCCTCATGTTGGTGGCATGAAGCATCACAGTTGCTGACCCAGAATACGGGGCAGTGCTTCCTCTCATATTATTTCGGAAGCTGTGGCTGAGATCAATGGTGCTTGTGGATTGTTGAGCATTGGTTGCTATAAACACTGCTTTGGTGACAAAGAAAACAAACGACATCACCCGTTCCTCCAGCAGCATGTGTGGGTGAGCCCAAAAGTGTGGGCTAGGGAAGCAGAAGAGGTTTTGGCAAAGGACAGGAAACAGGATGGGCTCAGAAACTGAACTGCTGCGGTTTCACCCTATGCTTTGTGGCTTTCTGTACAGAAGAAGAAAGGAGAGGGGGACTGAAAGAGGGTGAGGGGCCCTCGGCTTGGCCGGTTCCCCCCCTGGGTGGCTGTGCCGCGAGAGATGTGGGGTTCTGCAGCAGAGCCCAAGCAGGAAACTGCAAGGACCAGCTTGGGACATCTGACCTGGTCCTGAATGCTCCCACCTGCTGCAGGCTGATGTCTTGTCAGCGTTACAGCTGTTGTGACCCTGTGGTCACAGATGGCCAGGGGGCAGCCTGAGCTGGGAGCCTGCAAACAGCAGGGGTGCAGAGGAACATTTTGTTGTTAAGTTAGAAGGAAGGGGTGAAGCTCCTGAGAACAGAGAACTGCAAGCCTGCAGATGTTTTTATTTTAATGTCTCGTAATCCTTCCTGATTCGTTTATCGTACTGGAAGTGCAGACCCCGCATCAGAGGGCCTGAGACGCCAACGCCTATGTTAAGCATCTGAAGCATCTGTCTGCCGGGAGCTGACCTCGGATTTTGGCACCGCAGGCCTGGTGCAGGCCAATGTGCTGCGTTTGGGAAAACCGGCCTTAGCGCAGCTATTATTACAGTAGACCTGTGACTGCTGTGCAGTGTTAAGCACGCTAAAAAACACGTGTGTGAAGCGCTGCGGCCACCGGGGAAGGGGCTGCTGGCCCTGCGGTGTTTGCTGAGCTGCTAAGGAAGGGAGGAAAGCAGCTCCTGGGCGGCTGCAAGGGAAGCACGGCTGGATGCACGGCCTAAAGGCTTGGCAGGAGATGAGGGAAAAAATCGTGAAAGAAAAGGAAGAAAAGCAGCTGGGTGTTTTCTCAGGAGCAGGGCTCGCACCCCTTGGCACCGAGGTGCCGCCAGGAAACCACCGTGTCCTTTATCGCGTGCAATCGGCGTGAGGCAATGGGACGCGGCGCGTTGCCGTGGCACAGCAGCAGCAAACACACGGCCTCAGCCCCACTGAGTCACCGGGTGGAAACGGCCCGCGCTAACCGCATGGGGAGAAACCCGTGGCCCTGTGAGGAAGGGGGAAGGAAGCGGCCTGCTGGAGGACGGCCATCCTTGACTTCTCCCTGCAGGCCTGGACTTGAGGCTCTGTCCCTCGTTCGGCCCCAGTGCACAGCACGGCTCCTCCCGCGGGTGTCGCGGTGCAAACGGTTTGGGTGCGGCCACGAGGCCAGAAGGAAGCGGCTCTCCGCCCGCCCGGCCTGCAGGGGGAGCTGCAAGCGCTCGCCCGCGAGGGCGGAAGGGGCGGGGCGGCGCATGCGCAGCGCGAGGGGCGGGAAGCGGCGGGTGTTGCGATGCGGCGCGGGCGGGCGTTGTCGGGCGCTGTCGGAGCGCTGTGCCGGTCACTGCCGCCCCGCGCCCGGCCCGCTCCCGACGTCCTGCGCCGTGCCAGGTTCGACCGGCCGCAGGCGGTGAGCCCGGGGTGCGGTCCTCCCCTCCTTCCCGGCCCGCGTGGGGCCGGTGTGGCGTTGCGCTTTACAAGGGCTGGCTGAATTCCTCCGAGCGGGGCCGTGTCGGAGCAGCTGTTCCTCTTGTTCTTTTGCAGACGCTGGATTTCTGGAGGCTGCTCTATGCTCTCCTGAAACAAATCCACGGGGGCAAGTGGACCGGGTCTGATGCCATAGGTAACAGCAGCCTGGCAGACTGCCGGTTCCGTAGCACTTTTGTTTCTGGCTAGTTGCTAGCACTCCGTTCATAACAACTGCTTACACTACTGCCTTGCTGTTGTATCACAGCTGTGCTCTGGTTTGGCTCCATTATCCAGAAAATGGGATGTTCTTGCTTCTCTTAGAGTCTGTTGTTTCCCTTGGGCATTTCTCTGCAGGTAAAACTGCAGTGATCATACATACTGTGAGGACCTGCCAAGATAATAACAGAAATAGATTTACCCATTCCACATACAGCACACGATTTTATGGTTAAATTTCAATCAAGCCTGTGTGAGGGCAATGAATTGTAACACTTGAACCGTAAAGACGGCATTTTGGAAATACATTCCAGACAAAGAAAAAAAGAAGTGTGTAAGTATTTTAGAGGGACCATAAATATTTCTGTGGACAAGTCTTCTACTGCAGAGAGAAGCTGCGTGAAGGCTGGCTTCTCACCATGCCAAAGCACTATTCATTTCTTAAATAACACCATTCTGAATTTGATAACTTTCTTCAGGCTTCTGTCCCTCTTCAAAGATATATCTCCACAGCCGTTTTGTTGTGGGAGGAATCTTTGAGAACAGGGTCATCTGTGATGGGCATAGCTTTCCCCACACTGATACCACTTAGAATCAGCCCTCAAAAGCTAAGAAAGCTGAATGACAGTGCTAATCCTCTGAAGAGCTGGAACTCTGGTGGCTTCAGAAACAGAGGGGGAAAAAAAGCTAAGCATTGTGCCTGATATCCCGTGAGGAATGCGAAGCAAAGTCAGTGCAGTTCAGCCGTTAGCTCAGCAGGAAATCTGCATGGTTCTGTTACTCACAGGACTGCTATTTTTCATTTGTCTGGTATTCCTTTCCCACTCATTTGCAGTCTGCTGCGTGTGACTGTGTAGTAAGTCAATTTACTTGCTGTCCACCGCAGTTTTGTGAGGTTGCAATCTCGTTTCATCCCGGCTGCTCCCTTGCTAATTGCTAGTAACATTTGGAGGCAGGATTTCCTCATGCACATGGCAGGTTGCTGGCTCTAGAGAGAGCAAACCCAGTCTGTGCTGGCAGATTGTCAGGGAAGAGTGCGTGGTTCTGAGGTGAGCTATTTTGGAAGAAACTTGTTTAGTCACAACTCTGTGATTAAGCCTGAAATTCAGGTTGGATAGCCATACTCCTGTTCAACATACACTAATTACCTTTGGTTGGCTGAGAGAATGGACTGCCTGCTGTGGATGGGATCAATATTTTACTTCTTTCTCCTCTGCCCCTGCTCCAGAGCAATTGTGGTCTTTTGCAAGTTATTTCATGGAAATGAAATGGAAGACTTGAGCTCAAGGGCTAAAAAACTTTCTCAGCTCTGTACAGGATCATGTAGAACAGTGAGAAACTGAGATTCCTCTAATCCAAGCCTAGCGCTTTAGTCCCTGGTTTGGGCTTCCCTTCCTTTGCTGGTTTTGTACAACCTATGAATTATCTTGGCTATAAACTAGGAGGGGGCACTTGCTGTATCCCAGAGGAAGGCTCCAAAGCATCATTCACTGTGAGTGTTGCTGTGTGTGTAGGCATAGGAACAGCCTTCTGGAAAAGAGAAGCCATACTCATGTGGACTTGCGCTTTTTATGTTTTTTTTTTTTAGGCTAAAAGTTTTTCTGAAGGAAAAGCACTGAATTTTGGCCTGCGGTCTGTGTGTTGCTGGGGCCGCTGCAGTTATTCTTGCTCCTCTGTAAGGCCAAACGTTTCGGGGACTGTGTGTAAGCTGTTGGGCCATTTGCAGTTGTGAGTTGCTTGAACAGAGCGGTGCTTTGCAAGGATACAATGCTCTTAGAGATTTTACCCGTGGAAGAGGGCAGAGCTTTACATAAAAGTTGTTACTTTAATTTGGGAAATCCTTTTATTCAAGCGACTTTCCAAGCTGCGCCCCTAGCGCATGTTTCTGTTTCAGTTAATAGTTTTTATTAGGTTTGGATCTCGTTATATAAGTGAATTTTAGGGAAGATTAGCATTTGCTTTGAACAGAATAGCTACTGGGCATTCCCTTTTTGTGGTTGTAATGGGATGCTGTTTAGAAAAACATTCTGCGTTGTGTTTTTAAATGGTTGATGGATTTTATTGCCCCTCTGGCAGAAAATGAAATATTTGAAAAATATTTTACGTACAAGAAAATCCTCACAGATTGATGTTCTAAAATGTGGAAGCTCTTGCATTCTTGCAAAAGCAATGCTGAAACACCACATCTTTCAGTCAGTGGTTACAAAATTCTGTGCATGTTTTTCTTTCTCATTTTGGAGGAGTTTTTTCTTTGTATAGTAAAATGCATGCATCATAGAAGCAGTTGACACACTGCAGCCTCTTAAATGTGTCAGGTCTCTCCTCAGAGGAGGACGAGTCAAAGTCAGCTGCGCAGTGGCACTGTCCATAACCTCACTGATGAAGTAAGTCAGGGTTTGTGGTTTCATGGAGTTATTTCTTCCCAGAGGCTGAGAGATAGTGGACTTGGTTAACAGCCACACCAGGTAGTGGTGCTGCATGCATTTTGGTAATTGGAGGAGATGGTTCTTTTGCAGAGTTGCAGTTCATTTTTTCTTCTATGAGAAAGAGGTCTGGGGCTGCAATATATTTTTCTTTGTTTGACAAATGAAGCAGAAAATGATGTTCTGCAGCGGCTGTTGTTTTTCACAATACCACCACCTCTGCAGGTGTTTCTTGCCTGAATGTGTGCAGTAATGTATCTCTGTCTGCTCTTGTATTTGATTTAGTCCCTTTCCACCTTAGTCTGCGGGACTAATGCCTAACCCTTATTTGAATACCTTCTTGTAATTCACTGAAAATAGCCTGTGGGGTTTGTAAAGTGGAAGAGCACAGCTTGAGCATAGTTTTAAGAGAGCTGAACCTTGAGGCTCATCCACAGCTTGGCTGTGCATACTGAACTTGCTTTTATAAATAATGTGCATGCAGAAAGGAATTAATTGGAAAGACTGTGTGGGTCTTTGTATATAGATTGCCTCATCCTAATAAAATGCCAGAAGAAAATGTTGGCAAAGAGGGGATGTCTGAGTGACTGGCATTATCTGCTATCCGCGTGATATTTTTGCCTTCTCTCTTGGCTGCGCACTTTGGAAGAATTCATCTTGTTCTTTGGTACTTATGTAGTTTTCAGTACCATTTATCTGAGGACTGTGTCCTTACAAGGCAGAGCGTTGCAGAGATGAGGAATACTAAGTGACTTCAGTAAGGTCACTCAGCCTTTCTGGAAAGGCTCTATGAGCCCCCGCCCCAGATCCACACCTCACCTGCGTACCAGCAGCACCTTCTGGTTAGGAGAGCAACGTGTTGCAGAGAGACAGCTGAAATGAGGAGATGAGGGGCCAGCGTAATTCCCACATTCAGGTGGTGAGTGATCTGGTCCCAAGTGAGGAGGGAAATGACAAAAAAGGGGAAAAACAAAGAAACAAAAGCCTAGCTTGCTCTCTATTCCTTCTCTTTGTTAGGTGATTTCTCAGGGAGCTCCTTGAACTGCAGATGGCAGCACATCATGCTTATTTGCTTTAAGAGGGAGGGAGAGTTGATACTGATGATCCTCCTTCCCGGTGGAGTGCTTCTATCTTTACCTGTTATGGCTGTTTGCTTCTTGGCAATGACAGATGTACAAAGAAAAGGAAAGGGGAGCAAGAAAACCTAGGTAATGTGAGAATGTTAGAGGGTGGTCAAAATAAAAGTCCTAAGAACTGAGTGCTCCCTTGTGTGTGTGATTAGAACGTATATCCACAGCCAGATTTTTAGGCATCTGCAGGAAGAGCAAATGGAATCATGGTAGGTGTCTGGGTTTGTCTGTAATGCAGAAGAAAGCTAGGTTTAAAACCAATTGTCTCAGCTGTGGTCAGTATCTTTGTCAGGAATTCATTTGTAGCTTTCATGTGGTCAGTCATGTATTCCTGCTGCTGCTGAAGATGTACAGTGATGTGCAGAGGAGCACTCTGGAAGTAGGCATCTCCTTAGGGATGCACACTCCTTGTTTTCCTAAATCCTAAAGTTGTTCAAACACAAAACATAAAGGGCTCGATGGCTCTTTGTGCCTACCAGTTCCTCGCAGCCTCAGCACTGCTGGAGCCGTGCACTGCTCCTATAGTGTTACTGGCACAGGTCACTTCGGGTTATAGCTCCTCCTCTGTCTTGGCTTCATATTATTTTCATTAGGTAAGAGCCCCTTAACATTTTTCAAATCAAGTTAAATCAACCACTTTTCACTGTGAGATTCCCTCGTAATTAACATTCCTTTTGAGAGCAATGGTTTTTTTTTTCCCCTTATTTTTGTTTTGAAGTTGGTCATGCTGTGCTTTTTGAGCTTCAGCAGTCAGTGCCAGACAAAGGGAGATTACAGTACATGTGACTGCTGAGGGATGGTTTCAGCACAAGTGGCCAAGGAGCAGGCGAAGGAGTGTGTAATATGATGAATGAGTATGCTAATTAAGGACAGCAGTGACAATCCCTGATTGTGTGGGGGCTGTCTGTTTTGTTGCTGATGTGTGTGTATACCTTTTTTATGTGGCCTTACAGAAACGGGGAGCAGCTTTCCTTATTTTGGAAGAATGCCACAACTGTATCAAACTCAAGGTTCCTCTAGCTCTAGCCAGTAGTGACAACTGTTAAAAATGGATGCCCAGGGGAAAGGACAGAACCAGGGACACTTCCAGGGGTTATTCTTTCAGCTTCCAGTAATCTCTTGCTCTCATTATCATTTCTTAAAAGGCTTATTCTGTACTTGTGATCTTGTCCTTTCTCGTAATTTTTCTCAAGTCATCTGTAGCCCTTCTGGGACTGAAGAAATGGAGGAGCACTACGAGTTTGAGCTGTGGGGTGATGGTGGATACAGATGGTAATATAATGTTCTTCCCTGTGTTCTGTCAGATTTTATTTCTAGATTGCTTGCGTTCAGTTTGCTTTTGGATGCACAGGGAGGTGAGTGTTGTATTGTCAGGGCAATTGTATAAACCAAGAGTGTGTGCGGTGGTCAGCTCTGAGCCTGTTACCATGTCAGTAGAGTTAGAATTGTTCTTTTCCCTTGCGTGCATTGTGTCTTTAATGCTTGGACTCAACTAAGTTCTACAATTGTTCATAATCTGCCTGTGTTCCTTACTGCGGAGTGACTGCCCATCAGCACCTAGCTTTCTGTCATTATCACCTTGTCTTTGTGTCATTTTGAGTTAGTGGAACCACAGAGGTTTAGTTCGTAGCCCTCTTGCGAGACCACTGTGTGTTCCTGTCCTCTGATTCTTGCCTGCTAGTTACTTGTCACTGATGCAAGCCCACCTACTGGCTTCGTTCCCTTCTGCTAGTTGAATGCCTTTGGAAAAGCTAAATCTGCATCATTTGAAAGTTCCTTTACTACTCACTGCTTGTTGCCTTCGTAGAACTCCGGTAGCATATTCAGCAGGAATCCTCTTACAACAACTGTTGCTTCTTCCTCAGCGTATATTATCATTGTGGCCCTTAATTATGTTCTTCATTGAGGTTTTGACTACCCAGTACAGAGCTGAGGCTTGCTGGTCAGAACTTGTTTTTATAGTAATTTTATCTTCCTTTCCTCAGTATTTCACAGTTCTGTAGTGCCTGTCTTGTAGCTGTCAGGTAAAATTTGCTGGTGTGAAGGACTATGAATTGGAGCATTTCTGAGAACCAAATAGTCCATGCAGCACACATTGCTGCTCACCAGGTTGCATTATCTCTGCCTGCCCGCTGCTGCTTAGAGATTTGAGATGCCTATCTCTAAATTCCAGTTTCATTCAGGAGTCAAGTGACTCTGAGTACTTACTAATGCATAGCGTGCTTGGTGGCTTATAAAAAATGGATAGGTGAGTTGGAGTCCTGGTGTAGCAGGGATGGCTATTTATCTGTTTTGCCTTTGTTAATCTCCAAGAGGCCACTACTGGCCTCGATCTCAGCTTTGAATTTCCTCTTCTCCCTTAGCAGTAGTTCATATAGGTCTGAACGGGACAGCATAAGGAAGTCTTTTACCTGTTAGCTTCTTCCTTTTTAATTTGTTGATTAAAGAGCTCCAGTCTCTGCTGCCCTCCATTAGCCTTAGGCTTGATTAAAAATCATGCTCTCAGAGACAGCAGCAGTTTCTGGAACCAAATGGATGAATGCACTGAGTAGCACAGTGTGTTATTCTCCATTGTTTCCTTCTTTTCAGATACCCAAATTAGGTTTGTAAAATCGGCGTTGTGGTACCACGGCTATGGCAGGCCAGACCTCTACGGGCTCCCCTCGGATGGCTCAGCGGGAAGTCGGGAGCTGCTGCTGGCGTTTTCCTGGCTGCTGCACAGGGTGAACCTCTTGGAACGGCTTTTGGCTCGGAACAGAGTGAAAACAGGGGATGAAACCTCCGTGTGCACGGTGAGTGTGCTTATGTCCTTCTGCCTCATCCATCCGTGTTATCACTCATGTGTAGTGCACAGTGAGTGGTATCTTGGTAACTTTAAAAATAAATACCCTAGCTTAAAAAAAAATAAAAATTGCAGGAGCCAGCATCTGGAACCTGTTTAATTTCCCTTCTCTAAACTTTCTGTATGCAGGAGATTTGAGTTCCTTCTTTTTTCTTAAACTCTGATCCCTGCATGAATGCTGTGATTTTGGTTTCTTGCAGTGTAGATGAGACCAGTTTTGGAGGAGTGGAGGTAAATGAATGTTGTTGGTCTCTGTTCCCAGACTGTAGGCGTGGGACTGTAGGCGAGCAGGTTATCTCTGAGTGCTGGGGTTGTTGGCATTGGGTGGAACAAGTAATCCTAAGGCAAACAGTATTGAAAAACATCAAGTTCTCAAATGGCAGCTGCTATTGTTGGCGTAACTAACGGCCTTGTAGCTTCCTTGAGAGAACAATGAGGTATAGTTGTGCTTCCATAAATAAAAAGATATTAGCATATAGAAAGCCTGAAGTAGGCTCAGGATAACTGTGTGTCTGCTTTGGCTGCAATGTACATGATCAGGGAGGGGAAAAAAAAAACCCTATAATTTTGCAACCTGTTCCTTGCGTTTAAGAGCACATATTACTCTATAGACATGTGCTTCGGTATATAAAGTGAGAAGCTGAGAAGGAAATACGATGTTTTTTTCCCATGTTTTTACTGTCCCAACTCTTAACATAGTTGTAACACAGATTGAGTTTATGCTGATCACCTCAATGTGTCAGTGTGGTTGAGGCCCCTCTGGATGGATGGAAGTTTGTTTGAAGTCATCTTTGTCTATTAGACATTAATTGTTGGTAAGTTGGGTTCTGAGTGATAGGGTCACAGAGTTGTCTCGTTCCTTGGCAAAGGACATTGTAGGTGATAAGTCCTACCTGCTGGTATCTAGTGATGTCTAAGACCTTGTGATCTTCACAGTCATGTAGTTGTGCCCCCCTAGACCGTGGACTACTTAGTTTTCCTGAATCCTTTTAATGTTAGTTAGGGGCAGTTCAGTTACAGCTGCTACTGAGGCTGGCCAGCCTGCCAGGAACTAAACCTGTGTTCCTGAGTGGAGGATTTATCACCTGAATTCCATCCAGCACTTGCACCACTGGGGACCTGTAAATGTATCTGTTTGGCTTTGTTTCTACTCGAAGTCCTCCTTCACAGGGAAAATCAGGAGCTGAGAATCAATCTGGAGCCCAAGATTTAAGACCTAATCTACATCAGGAAGGCTACTTGTAGGCAATGGTCTTTGTATTTCACTGCTGTGGGTGCTGTGGCGAGGAGCTTGTGACTAATGGCAGAGATTTTAGGAAGTTACAAGGTAGGCGCAGTATCTACAGAAGGAATTAAGTGGAAAGCAATTAAAAGGGAAGAGTTGCCTTTATATCAGTGTTACTAGCATCAGTGTGAGAAAACAGACTGCACTTACACGCTGCCATCATTTGCTTCACAGAAAAGGGAGCGGTGGTGCGCTCTGGTGATGAGAAGGGCACCTGCAGACCATAGGAGAAAGACACCCATGGAGAACTTTTTACATTGAGCTTCTTGGTTCTGGTTTTGTTGTGTAGTAGTAGACTCTTCCTTTTTGGCGCATGATTTCTATTGCAAAAGAGTGATGAGTGTAGTGTAGTAGTGGCATGAATTCAGGAAAGAGGGAAGTGCCATATTATTTTCTCAGAAGGACTAATTTTTTCTTTTCCAAAATGAGGTGAAAGAACTGTGATGATACGGTGTTATCTCATATGCCCACACAGAGGTACATTAACCATTTTCTTTATTGTTGTGCCTTTCATGTCAATTCTCAGCTGCTCACCTGTGTTTCTCAAACAGAAAGTAATAAGTAGTTCATGTTTTTTTCCCAATAACTGGTCCAGAGCAGTGTTTGCAAAGACTTACAGACCTGGAAAGGTTCTTAATAGGCCAGACAGAAAGTTTTATAGTCTGGGAGTGGGAATTAGTGTATGTGTGTAAAGCTTGCTGTATTAATGGCAACATTTCTTGTTTGATGTTCATCTAGAAAGTTTCCATCCTAAAACCTATGAGTAATAAAGCTAATAAATGCAGTTGATCTTAAGGAAGAAACGTTAGATTGTAGTTGCGGTGCGCTTTGTGGTTCTATACCACAAAGAAGGGAAAGAATTTCCAGGGAAAGATCTTATGATGTAGCTGATCAGCTGGGCGTTACAAAACCAATACGTCTTACTGGTAAGACCCAAGCAAGTTAAGACATAGAAATGCACAGTTAAGGAAATGAGGATGGGTGTGAAGGAGATTGTAGGTGCTCAGCTCTTTGTACACCACTCGCTGGAGCCTGTTGTTTATATAACCGTGTGATAGTTATTGTGGTGTTATTTCATGGGATATCTTCATTGGTATCTACTCATCGATCGGAACAGTGTTTTAGCCTCTAAAATCACAGGGAGCAACAAGAGCTGAGACTGTCGGTTTGTTACCAGGCGTCTTGTGGGTTAAAGTACAGCCTGAACAGTTGAAGTGCTGGCATTTTGACTCTGTGCTTGGTAAATAGCAGGCTTTTCTGATGCTTAAGCTGAAGTGTTGGAAGATACGTAACAGATGGTACAGACATTTCTAAGCATGCCAGAGATGCTCTGCAGTTGTAGTTCTCTCTTATTTGAATAAATTGAAGAAAAAGGCAGGACTACATGAAAAAATGTAATTAGAGAAAGATCATAAAAGAGCATTTCTTCTTCTTTCTTCTTCATTTAAAGCAACTGTTCATAGCTGAGAAAAAGTTCATAGCTGAGAAAGAGCCTGAAAAATGTTCTGCCACACGGAGCCTTTTTTAAACATACCATAAACAATTGAAAATATTTTCTTGAAAATGTTGCAAAACAAAAATCCATGAAATACTATTTGGTTCCGTGGTCTGCTGAGGTCTCTGCCAAAATTAGCAAAGCATGAAAGCCAGTGCTTACTAGCAGAACACATCTTTTGGCCTAGAGAATAAATGTGAAGAAAACTCCCCACCTCTGTGTCTTCATCTGAAAACATGAAGCCTCGGGAGCTGCAGCATAGCAGTAGCTCAAAGGGATACGTGTGTGATTTGCTGTTAAAATGTTGTTGGAGATCCACAAATGTGGTCTGTTGTATGAAGAGGAGAGAATGCAGCTAATCCCTAAATTAAGGGTGCAGGGATGTTCTGACCATTCTTTCAGGCTGTGTTTGAAACAAAGCCTACCAGCAGCGAAATTGCTGATGATATGCCAAACACCCAACAAATCAAGGGCCAATTAAATTAATTCCATTCATTTCATTTCAGATTACCACTCTATGGCCTTTTCTTCTCCACAGTTCCTTAGCAACACGCTTTTTTCTCTCCTGCAAATTGAACGCTTCCATCTGAAGGATTTCAGCCAGTTATTTATAGAGGAGCAAGGGTATGCATGACACATGATGGACGTGGAGCTCCACCGCTGCGAGGAATTCAGAGCCTTAAGATCTTGAGCTGGGGAAAGCATCCAACAAGCCTAATTTTACAGACACTTATATCTTCTGAGTCAAAAGTTAAGGGATTTCTGAAATTATTAGCTACATGGTGGTAAAAGCATGATGAAAGGGTTAGGTTAGTAGGAGGTAGTGCTTAATGTATCTAATGTAATTAAAAAAAAAATAATCCTGGATAGTTGTTGGTAAGGACGGATATGCTAGGACCTCGGGTGATGATGCGGGCTGACTGCTTGGACGTGTTAGGAGAATCCTTCAGGGCACCTTGTCTTATGTGGCCTCCAGTGCGTTTCTGTTGCAAGGGCAGTGCTGTGGGCTGCTGCGCCTGGGTCCGGGACACCTGCAGCGCTGGGGGAGCTGCTGCCCTCTGCAGCCTTCCATCCATGGCTCTCCTCCAGGTCATGAATTGTAGAAACAGAGAACAGGGGTGGAGGAAACAGTGAGGAGAGCTGCCTGGAGCCCCTGTTGCCATGCAGGAGGTACCGGAGAGGGAGGAAGAGCAGGCAGTGAATGCCAGGCTCTAGCACGTGGCTGCTGTCGTTCAAGTTCATTCTGTGAATTGGTTTTCCTGCTCTGTCAGCAGGTTGGTGACAGCAGAGGTGGCCAGCGAAAGCTCAAATCTCATACTAACTCAACTCTAGAAAAAATAAAATAATTAGAGGAAATCACTAATTCTGTTAGTCCTGTAAAGACTGGTGTACAGCCTGAATTGGAGGCTCACATAGATTTATGATGTGTCTGTTTTGGAATTTTAGCCCATTGTTTTTGCGTTAGAGCACTGGGTGATTAGTTGTTGGACATTGTCTTGAAAGGCTTTTTAGACTCTCTGTGGATTTCTATCTCAAATAAGTACCGCAGAGATGATGAATTTAGCATCTTTGGTTGCTTTGGGTGATGTGAGGAATACTCTCGAGTGCTGTTCATTGATTCCACATGGAAATCCTAGAGTACAAGGGGAAGTTTAAAAACAAACAAAAACCCACCACATCTGAGAGATTCTTCCTCTTGGATTCTTTCCTGTAAAGTTGGTGGATTTTCTGATCTGTCCCAAGGTGTTTATGAGAACTCTCAACCAAACTCAGCGCTTCTCCAGCAGCCAGGCTGGGCAGCAGCCACCATTTCTCCCTAATTCAGACTCATGAGTTCTGGAGGTATAGGTTCCTCCATGAAACCAGGGCTCCTGCATCCTTTGGAGGAACTCTGCTAGTTACACTGAGTCTCTGTAGCTTAACTGTTCATGCTTGTAGCCTGCTGGCATGTCACTGACCAAAGCTGGTATGACTGTGTGATCTTCTCCCAAGAAGGAACACGAGGAGGAGGAGGACCCTGAGAGAAGGTTAATGGAAGCGTTAGCTGTCCATGGTTAATGGCAAAAATAATAAGAAAATCTAGTGTTAGTGAAGCCCGAAACAGGGTGTGGAGCCTTAACTGTGAGTTCAGTTGCTCATTTTTTTTTCACTGAACCTGTAGGCTTGAAGAATTCTCATGTTGTCTCTCCATTTCTTTAAGAAGCAGATTATTCTTTGATATAAACTTGCTTTTTTTAGCATATCACAGCTTTTTCCAGATCTGCACAGTGGCTTGCACAGATAATAGCAGTGCTCTGTGAGTATTCCTTCTATTCCTGGGAAGAATACTGCCTGTACTGGTATTGTTTCTGCAGCTGAAATTAATTTGTGCCCAGTAATTTAATTACGTGTGAAGGCTGTTGAGTTTTTAGATGGGGCAGTGATGTTACTTCCCTCATTATCACCAAGATATGGTGTGTAAATACTTGTTCTTGGTTCTGCTAATTCCCTCTGCCTGCTTCTTGCCCTCTGTGTGAAACTGGACTCCCTTCCCCTTTTGTGAATGCATAGTAATTAACAAACAGAGCTATTATGGCCGTTGTAGCTGGAATACATGTGTGTCTTTGTAGCATGCCAAAGTGAACTTAGTTTCATTACTTGTAGTGTTTATTGGGAGAATGAAAGTAAACATGCGTTCTGACTCTTGGGTTTGCAATTTGATTCCCCTTTTGTTTGTCACAGTCTAACTTGGCTCACTGGCTATTTCCATTATAGCTTGAGCCTTCTGCCTCGTTGCTCATCTTGCTATTGAAATGCCTTTCTCTTACAGGAATCTCGGCCAGCATGGCTGTTCCATAAACCACATTGCTAGATCAAAGTGTGAAGCAGTAGCCAAGCTTGATGTTACTCCTCAGCAGAAAACCAGGACACCTTTAACACTAGTGTCAGTAAATATCAGTTTTCTGCTTTTTCCCCTTCTTAATGTATTACAAAGTCATGGAGAGTAGGGAATTTTATTAACCTATTGATTCTAACTTGGAATCGTAATTACTTTCCAGATCTGTACAGTCTATATGAGTCTGTCGGCTTTCATTTTTTGATTTGCTTCCCCTATTCCCTGTGCTTAACACTTCTGCTTTATTCGACCTCCTGTCTTACTCGGAACTCTCACAATTTGTCTTTTTTGCCACTACCACTGCCATATTACAGTAGCTGTTAATGAACACTCTTATTAAGACTCTGAAACCTAAATAGAGGGCACGGGATCTGTAAAGGTTCTCCTGCAGAATTTCTCTCCTCTAATTTTTGCCAGAAAGCACTGGAAGATTTCTAGTTAACAGCATTTATTATTGCTTGACACAGCGAATACACTCTTACAATTTTCTTAGACAGTAAGGCGTCAGGTTAAAACACTCTAAAAGCGATGTCTGAAATGATCAAAAAGACTTGTAATTTAGGCTTTTCACAGTCATCGTTTATTGAACTTGCTGTTTCTTTGGGTAATGTCTGAATTTCAAATAAATGCAAAATTGCTTGAACCTGTGATGGTATGGCTGATTTTGGATGGGGTTCTGCCCCCAGTCACTGGAGTCCTTTGGGCTTTCTCAAGTGGGGAGGCAGATGAGGACTGAGTGCAAATAGGAAGACGTGTGTGGTGCAGCTGGTGCTCTGTTCTTTACTAGAAGAGAAATTGAGGAAAATGAGTGACATTAAAATGTTTCAGTGTCTCTCCTGCCCTCCATTGGCAAGGATTGGGCAGTGCCTTTTGGTACCTTCCCATTGTCTTTGAACTTTTGATTTAAATGGGAAAATCCTTTACTTCTGGTGTCCCACTTCCTAAGTGAAAAGGGTTAACTCTCATTGCAGGATCTTTGGAAGGAAAGCACTTATTCCTCAGGAGATCAACGTGAACATGCAAAGAAGAGCATGGCAGGCCTTCTGTGTATGGGAGAGCTCTGCCTTAGGTCTGGTCCTCGGCAGTTACTGTTTCTTCTTCTCCTGGCCCCTTTCCTCCAGACTCCCTGCTGATGCAGCATGCTGCATTTCATTGTCTCACTGGATACCCCTTGTCAAGCTGCCTTCCCACAGTGGAGCTAAATGGATGTGAGCAAGCAGGACTGCAGCTGCAGGCAGAGGAAGTGCAATGCAAGGCATTATCTATGCTGCAATTTGTTCAGCCCTGCAGAATGTGGCATTCTACGAGTTAAGGTCTGCCTTGCCATGTGTTTGTTTCAGTGTGTTTGGCTTCTTCGTTTCATCTGGATACATAATGCAGTCATTTTGGGGATTGAAGCCTTACTTAGAGTGACACCCTTGACTTTGTAGTGCCAAAGATTGGGCAGTGCTGCTGTGCTGTGTTAAAGGCGTAAAGCTTTTTCTCTCATGCAGAGCTTCTAAATGAGGCCTTCTGAACAACAGGGAGGGTTGGGATGTGCAACTCGCTCTGGTGCCTCAGGCTTGTGGCTACTGCCAGGGAGGCTTGTTTGAACAAGGCAGCAGGAAGTAGGAGCTGTGCTCACATTTTGACTTCCCTCAGCATCTTCTTTTCCTCTCTTTGAGATACCAGCAGAGCTTTTGGGAGTGCCACAGAGAGGAGTAATTTTTACAGAAGACATTGAAATTTAAAAGCTAAAAGGTCTTGCAGAAACATAGCGTTTTTCTGTTTTTTGATTTTTATCTTCCAAAGATGCTACGAGCATCACTTCTACCTTATTAGCACTTTATTTTGAAATGGAAAACATACTCTTCTGTGCTAGTATCTGGACATTTAGTTGGCCTGCTGGTTTCTTACAGCACCAGTCTTTCCATGCGCACAGCATTTTGGATCCTTCTGTGTCTAGGAGGAAAGTCAATTAGCGTCGTTGATGGAGCTGTTAATGAAAATAGTATTGTCCCTTTCACATTCCTCTATTCAAATCGTTCCTTTTCATGTTTTCCCCTCCTGCAGATAGATATATGGCTGAATTAGCAAAGTGTGTCTGATAATCTGGTATTTCTAGCTACAGTGTTTTTTAAAAAAATCTACCTATTTAAAGCTGTGTAATTACACTGGTTAGCATATGTTATGTCACACGCAAACCATTGTCTGAGTTATGAGCAGTTCAGAATGAGCTCTCAGTAGAAGCTTGCAGAAGCGCTTTATTGCTGTGATTTATGTGACTGTTTTGCCTTTTGCAAGCCCTGCAGTGAGCAATCTAGAGGCGTTCCTTTGGGATATGAGGCTGCATGTGTACTGTAGTTGAGATCTGAGAGGAAATAGTTTCTATCTAGGCACAGGTTAACTTTGGTGGAAGTGAATACCAGGGGGAGCACACATTAGAGGGTTTAGCTGACTGTTACTTTCTGTTGCACCGCTCAAGGGCTGCTGGCTGTTGGAGATATGACTTGGTGCATGTATCCCTGTGCTAAGCATGCTCCAACAAGGCTGTGCCTCCATGGGAAGAGCAGTGAGCAGTTTGGTGGCTGTCCAAATATGGAAGCAGAGAGCTGGGCCTTGGGGGATTTGGAAGAAGTATGGGGAAAAGCTGCGGCGGGCTGGGGTGGAACCAGAGCCTGCTGTCGCCCTTCCCTTACCAACAGATGGCAGCTCATGGTTGCAAAAGAGCATCTCCCAGGGAAGCAGCCCTGCTTGTAGCCCTGCTTTCACAGCAGCGCAGGCAGAATGAGGCAGTGCATTGTTTCTTCAGAGTGGGAACCGTATTGGTGCAAGGATATCTAAGCATTCAGGTATCTGTATGAATTGGGAAGGTGTTGAAGTGTGAGCAAGTTGCATAATGTGGGGTTTTCTTTGCAGTACTACTTGTGGTATATTGTAAGGTGTCCCCTGAAACTGTATGGATTTTACTTTAAAATTATTTTTGGAGTTTAATGTATTCGAAGTGCATCAATAGAGCATGGTCGGCCCCATACTAGGTCACTAAAATTCTCATATCTCAAATGGAGCAGGTAGTGCAAAAATGCTCCCTGCTCATATTGCTGCAAACACATCAATGCTTGTGTTGTTCTTTGAACTATTTATATGGTGAGGTACTCGTCTAATTTATTTCCATCCACTGTGGGTAGAGTTGCTCCTTCGTTTCCAGTAAGATGGGATTGCTTTGTATCTCAAACCAAAAAGAAAAGCTGTATTCCTGCCATAAGCTGAAACTTCTTAATCTTCACTTTCTTTCTGATCAAGTCACATACAAGTTGTTTGCTCAGATGCATGGAATGTGAATTGAAGTTAATATGTCCGTGTGTCTTTTTCTCACCCTCCTTTCTCCCTCCCCTTGTTTGTTTCCTCAGAGTATTTTTATGTATCTGGTGGCTCCTTTCAGTCCACTGTGCTTTATGACTCCGACCTGTTGGCACCGAGTGCCTTTGCCATGAGGACCATGTTGGCTCTTTTTGCCTTAGCTGCATCGTGTAACTGCAAGTGCATTTGCGTGTTTTGAGAATGATCTGGCATCTTTTTTTTTTTTTTGTAACAACTGGACATGAAATAGCCTGGGGAGGAATGCTCAGGGCAAGGCTTGTGGTGCTAGAGACTGAATTCTCATGACTGTGTTCAGCTCTGACCAAACCAGAGATGCATTTATGCTTCAGTCTAGCTTCTGCTTAACGGCTGTGCGAATCCCAGGTGCTCTGCTGAGTCCTTGCTGTCCAGTCTGACAGGACTAGTTCCAGTGTTGCCCGCTGGAAAAGATTCCAACACTGCAGTGAGGTATGAGTACATCCTAAAGTGGCTTTTGTTCTGCAAGCGTGTGGTTCTGGAGCTGCAGTCCTCATGCCTTGGTTTTCTGAAGCAGAATCAGAGAAACATTAGGTGCAGCCAGCAGTTTATAAGCAAAAAGCTTTTCTGATACATGACTCCCAAGCGATCCCTTCCAGAGCTGGCGTGGAGCAGCCCAGGTGAGGGGAGGCTGTTGGGAGCTCTGGGTGGCTGCTGGGCTGCTCTCGTTATGGCTTTGGTAAATAGCGTGCACTTCTTTGTATCAGAAGTAAGTGTAGGTGTGCACCCAAACCACCGCATAGATTAGATAAATTCGCAGTTATATTTGAAGCTAAGACCCTAGCTTGGGTTGGTATTTTAGTGATTTTTCTCTCACTGGGAGAGTAGTAAATAGTCTTAGATTGTAGAGATGGCTCAGGAAATTGAGGTCACAGTATAATATGCAAGACCCTTTTTTTTTTACCTTGTTTACTTTATGACAGGGTAAGTATTTCATAGCAAAAGTAAATTTTTTGTGCAGTTTGTGAAATAAATAATAGAGTTCCTGTTAAAAAATGCATTGACTGGCTTCCTTATTTTAATATTAATAAGGCAGGTTGCTACAATAAAATTAGCTCTGCATGGTGTTTGTCATTTTGCTGCCAAAGCAATTGAGTCTAATGCCATTCCTTCCTGAAATGAATCCTCAGGAGAGCAGTGTTTGTGCCATTCTCAAACCTCTAATCCAGGGGAGCTGGAGTTGAACTGCGGATAATGGAAAACGAGTGTTTCAGTCTGGGAATCCCAAACACGAGAAAAGGACACAGGCCTTTGACCTTGTGGCTCTCTGGCTGCTTGTTTGCAGTGTTTTAGTGTTGTTTACATCTGTGTTTTCTCCGGTGTACTACTAACACCCAGCCACTTGGCTGGTGTTTAGTGACAACCTGGTAACTGTATCTATATAGTTTCATAGTCCAGAATCCTTGCTTGACTGTGACAGGGCCATTGAAGTACGTAGGTACTGTAGCTAGGTCCGCAGTGCCCCAGAACTCAGTGCCTTTTGATTTTGGAGCAAAAAGTTGATGGCATCTGAGGAAAAAGAGTGACATTGAACTTGACACAGAGGAGATAGTCTTTTTCCTTATTCTTTGTTTTCTCTTAAGACACATCTGTGCCTTTAAAAGGAAAAGCCCTTTATGAACCCTGTGCTGCTGTGATTTATAGCACATATTTATCTGAGCCATGGAACAAAGGGAAAAAAAAACCTGTAATCTTGATACATTTTGTTGTGTGACCAGACCAGCACTTTTGTGCTTATAAATAATAGGAACACTCATTGTATTAGAGGCACTGTCAACTGAAGCAATAGGTTAAAGCAAGCATTAGGGGGTTGTTTGATCATTGTTACACATCTGCTGAAATCTGCATTTAAAGCAAGATTAATTAAGCTCTCTTCATTTTGCATTTTTGCAGTTTGCATTTTTAGTTTAGGATCCAAACTGGAATTATATTCAAGCTTTGCCTGCCAACTGAATTTTTAGAAGATTTTGTTGAACACGGATGTCTGTGAAGCAGGGTAGCACATATGTTTAAATACCATCGAGGTCTATGGGTACAAATATCTGCTCAACTGTTTTCTTGAAAACAGTCATGTTTCAAGTAGACTTGAAATGTCTGCTTTAAAGAAAGATCTTGGGAATCCAACAGCTGGGAAACGCTTCCTTAGCTGGACACCACCAGTTTTGAAGCCCCAGGCTTTTCCAGGTCTGTGCTATTTCTACTTTTACGGCATGCTGTAGTCAAAATTTGGAACTATGGATTGTGTTTGCTGTGTGTACTTTCTGTAGACTGAATGAAGCTGAGAACTCACCCTTTCAGTGGTGTTACAGCCATCAGAGCTAAACCAGCCCGTGTCTTCCTCCCTTATTCATTTGCAGAGTCTTAGCTGAAAACAGAGAGGGCTGTTTGGAAACGGGAAGGATCTTTGTGCCAGAGGCTGGGGAAGGTGGGATTCCCTCTGTGTTCCTTGGGGAGGTGGTACAGCGGAAATGTCTCGCTTTCGGTGACTGGCCAAGGTGAAATTGCGTCCAGAAGGTGAAGGTATGGCTGCATATTTTTTTGCTGCCGCAGAAGGAAAATGGGACAAGATGAACAAGGGGACACTCTTGTTCTTCCTTCCAAGTTAATCTAGAGAAAAGGCAAAACAAGGCTGTGTGGGGCAGTTGCCCCTCGATTTCACTTCCACTGTTACAGAGGCTGAAAATGTTCCTGCAGGCTCCTGAGCAGTGTCAGCCGGGTGGTTGTTTCTTTTTCCTCATTCTGTGAGAAGAGAAATGCTAGATGAGTAAAAGAAAACAGCTGGGTAAGCAAAGGCCCACAGTTTTGTCCCTACATAAGGCATTGATTTATAAAATTGGGTCGCTTAATACAGCCTGCAGCACTTTCAGAAAGATACTGGAGGAACTAAATCTGTTTTTTATGTTCTCTGGCTTACAAGGACCTAGGAAAAATGTGATTTGTCCATCTGAATAGAGAGTATGCTTAGTGTCTCAGGATCACTCTTTGTGTCTCCCTGGGTATGGAAAATGAAAGACAGGAGAGGAAGACAGCCCATCACATCTTAGCTGAGAAGCTGATATTTATGCCAGAGTTTCGTATTCCTGTTCACTTTCCTGTTTTTTAAGAGACTATAATTTCTCTTGAGTGCTGAAGGTTTGGGAAATGTTTACCTCTTCGGCCTGTGTTCAGTGCTGAGTGATTTGAAAATGTTGGAGTTATTAAAAATATTTTGGTGTTCTCTTCTGCTTTTAGTGTGAAGATGATCTGTCTCCCAGTGAGAAGGAGATGACTGAAATAGCACCTGAGCATGGGCTGGAAGACAGAGTTGATGTTCGATACCTTCAGTGGTTAAATGGGAAGCTGAGGTTCCAGTGGCGGAGTCTGCATGCTCAGCACCAAGAGCAGTGCAAACTTTTACATAAGGTAAATGATTGTTCTAACCTGCTATGGCGTTGTTTATTATTTAAAAGCCTTGTCAGCTAGTGCTAAACGTATAAATTATTCTTGCTTGCTAGTTCGGCATTTTTCTCTAGTTAAAAGTGAATTACTCTAAATATAAATACCCCACCTTTCCCCAGTGAGGCAGAACCACGAGAAAATGAAGTATGTACCATGTTTGTAAGGTTGTAATTGCTGTATGAAAGTCTCCCTCACAGGTTGGCACATCAGTCACTTCCACAACCAGGTGGGCTGTCTCCATTTTCCTCAGAAAATGTCTGGTAGAAGCAAGACAGAGTGTTTGGCTCCCAGAGACAAGTAGTGACTCAAGTGTTAGTTCCTCGCAAATGTGCACTCAAAATTCTGAACGCAGATGTTGAAAGTCATAGCAGCAAAATAAAATGCACTTTCCCTTTCTGCAGTACTAGGGAGCATCTGAACAGTACTCAAAAAAAAAAAAAAAAAAAACCAAACAACTTTTAAATCGGGAAACGTTCAGTCTCTATCTGGCTGAGATTCCAGTTCTATTTCCATTTATGTACTGTGTTTATATGCCTGTCCCAATGCAGCTATCTGAGGAGCACTGTGTCTGCTTAGGATGGATGCAACCTACAGTCCCAAAGTTGACAGCCGCGGTGACTCCGGAGACAAGTTTTAAAAAAATAATATATAATGAAAGGTTGTAAAAATAGTTCTGAAAGTTATTCAGTAGTGTTTTCCCTAACCTCTTCTGCCTTCTTCTCCTCTTGTATGGAGCCACTTGGTATTGTGCCTAGAGGCAGTGCAAATAATCTTCTCAAGACTCAGAACAGGTTTGAGAAATTTCTCCTCGAAGGAAGCATATCAGAAAGTCGTCAGAATCAGAACAAGAGGGTTCTGAATGAAGATACCTTCTTTGCTTTAATCTTGTGTGTGACAGAGCAAGGCTGAAAACTATAATGAGGTTACATTTTGTTCTTTACATGAATTGATTGCCGGGGAAGATGTCTGATTGACAGCCCTAGGGAAAGATCAGGTGCTGTGTGTGCAGCATCTAAAATAACCTTTTGCTTCTCATTGCCCACTGTGAATGTGCTTTTCTGAACTGCAAAGGAAGATAGCAATTCACCTTAAGTGCAGGTGCAGTCCTTGGCTTTTGCACTGAGATTACAGACAGCAATGCTATTGGGAGAGGTGACTTAATGATGTAAAACTCAAATGAAGTGTTCTCCCCTTGATAAGCTACCTCTATTTGAGGTATGCTGATTTTTATAGTAGGTGAGGCAAATATTCCATAAGTCATCATCAGTGCTCTGATTTATCTGGTACTTGGCAGGAACAAATCATTAGGCAGTCTCGATACCTCAGCTTGCAGTTAATGAGAGCAAGGAAGAATTAAGAGCAGGTCAGAGCTGGGGCCTTGAGAGCAGAGATCCTCTCATTGTCCGGGATGAAATGAAGAATTGTGCTGAATGGGCAACATACTGAAGTGTTGACAGGGAAGATGATGACCTCCTGTGGGGATTGTACTTTGAAATAAACTTGGACTTTTTTCCCCTCTAGCTATCTGAGGAAAAATGTTCATTCACATTAGGACTGGTACAGTCAGAAAACAACTTGAGACAGGCTAGTTATTATGCAGCTTCCTGGACTCTGGTTTTCAGAGTCTGGACGACCAAGCAGGAGAGGGAATATTTCTCTGTTCATCCAGTTTCCCCATGCTGCCGTTACTGCCTTCTTAGTCATTGCTGGACTAGGTTGAAAGCAGTAAGCAGTGCTGCTGATAGTTCTTACGTTCAAGACCGTGCTCTGTGGTATATGCAGAGGGCTGCCATCAACTGCCATCACAGATACATACATCTAAGGATTGACTGAGGCCCAGCTCCTCCATTTGTGATCACACACTGATATTATGTGTGCTCAAATATGTATGTGAGACTGTGGGAGTTCTGTTCAGAGCTGTAATAAAGTGCAGTGCTCTGATTTATATTTTAGTCTGAATTAAAAGCAAGAAAATTGAGAGGCAGAAGTGACTGGAAAGGACTTCAGTGCAGTGCCACATTAATGTTAACTTTTATGGCCACACAAAACACAATGTGTACAGTTTAACAGCTGCATAAACAACAATTTATATTTTCTATCTCATACTGAGAAGCACTGTCTGTGCTACTGCATTAACTTAATTTTAAAACTTTTAAACGAATCTGCTTTGTCTTAGAAGACTGAGCTTACCCATATGACCTATATGTGAGTTGTTGCATTCCTCACATAAACATCAAACACAATGTGCAATAGGCTAATAAGTGTTATGTTTTTCAATAATACTGACAGATTTAGAGGACTTTCTCTACAAAATGATAATTACGGTTTCTACTCACTGTTTAATAACTTAGCAGGTTATGTATCTCAACTATGGAACAGCCTTATTTACTCTGATCACGAGCAATAGCTTTTGCCAAGTAGTGGTGACACTTCCACATATTTTGTTCTGTGACTCACAGAGGCTCTAATGTACCATATTCTCTGTTTGGGACTTTCTGAGAAAAATGCATCACGCTTGGCAAATATATTCTTATTCAGGAAATGACTGCTTTACCGTGCTATTTTTTAAGCATGGGTATCGCTGTTGGAAACGAGAATCGTACGCGGAGGATCCTGCAAGAAGCTACTGAGATGGTGAAGGATTGGCAAAGATGGGCATGGCCACCAAGAAGAAGCTGAGGGGAGCTGGGCTTGTTTGGTCTGCTGGAGAGGAGGCTGAAGGAGGCACCATCACACCGCTGCCTTGGGCTGTTTGATGAGCAGTTGCACAGGGAAGGGATCTGTGTTCTCAATAGTACCTGAAGACAAAGGGAGAAAGAGCTTCAGTTTGTCGTTTGGCAGGTTCAGGCATGTTAGGAAAAGCTTCTCTGGGATGGCAGGCAGCATTGGAGCGGGTCAGCAGAGGCTTACAAAACACATACGCATGTTGGCGGTAGTCCTTGTTAGAGCAAGGGGCTGGACGGAGGTCCTTCAGAGGTCTTTTTTGTTTCTGTGACTTTGTGAAAAAATAGAATATTGAATTGCTTGGGTGATCAGGGACATGTACTTTCAGGTTACAAATGATGACTCATGTTGTAATGAAATAGTGCTGTACTGCCTGGAGAAAGTGGAGTGATAGGAGGGAAATACAAGGTGAAATGGGCAAAAATAAGTAGCACTTCATTCTCTAAAGTACACAGATGATAGCTGAAATCTTCCTCTGTATGGTATGGGATCTCGGGGGGCCCTGTGTACTCTGTCCTGTCTGCAGCCACTTAAGGCTGAGGGTATGAAGTTCTGCAGTAAGCAGTTTCATGTAGTGAGGAGTGAAGCCTGCCTGGAGCTAGAGCCAGTCGTGGTGGGAACTGCTTGTTAGGTGCTCTGCCTGCTGCTCTGCTTTGCCAGTCCTTCTGCTAGCTAGCTGCTTTTCAGTGCCTTCAGCTCCCTAAGGCACGCAAAGCTCCCAGACACCTACGTGCCCCGCTGTAGGAAGGAGACTTCCTCAGGGAAATCGTAACCTCTCTGTTGCTGAGGAGTTTTGCAGCCTGAGGCTGTGAGCTGTTGAATAACATTATAATGGCTTTTCAACATGGGCAGGTTTGCCTGCTTTGAAAGTATAATACAGCTATACTAGCATAATTCCTTCCAAATTCTCAGTGGTACTTATTTACCTGATAGACATTCAAATACGTGGAAGCATGAGGGATACATTACCATATTAAGGCACGCCTCTTGGTTCCTTCTCTTCTATTCTTCCTCTCAAGTGCCAGTGGAATATCTATCTGCCTGCCTTTTGATCCCTCTTGAATTCATAGGGGAGAAAAACTGTTTTTTGTTAGGCCTTGAAATGCCACTTGGTTTAAAAAAAAAAAAAGATGTGAACAAGAAGCCTTGCATAGTTTCAGAAAAACAGGTACAGTTTAAAACCGGCTTTTATTTTCTTAGGTCCGTTAAATGCGTTATACCACAATCAGCATGTAAAAAGAAATAGAGTTTCTGCAAGGCTGATGGATTTCCTGTGGGTATTTTCAGCTATCTTCCCTCCACTAAAGACTAGGACAGAAATTACAAATGAAATAGGAGAGGGTTAGTCTGAATTCAGAGGTGAATTTTGTTAAGCATCTGATTGTGGACTGTGGGCATATTTTTGTAGGAATAAGATGATATTCAGTGGAATTACGGACAATAGAGGAAGGCTTTAATATAAATGGTATTATCAGATCGTGGCAAAATGGCAATAATGGTTCTAATGTGCTTGGAAATCATAACAGCAAGAATTGTGTTCTGTTAAGAATGCAAAGCAGCACTGTGAAATACCTCCTATGAAAGGAGTGGGTTCTTGTGCCTCCTTGAAGATAAATAATACAAAATAAGTTTTGTTACAGTGGATTAGATTGGTGGTATCAATGCATCCTGTTTTGGGGTAAAGGGATGTGGACAAAGTCTTGATGTTCTGAACAGCAGAGGGCAGAGCCTGATGCTGGATGATGACTTCATTATCAGTAATTTACGAGTGAGCTGAACTGCAGTTGTTGGATGTGTCTCTATCTTGGCATGAAGAATCTGCTGTAAATGACTACATCGGTAGTTTTGAGGGTTTTTTAGTATTTGGAAAGTGTAGTTTTCCTAGTATGAATGTGCCCTTAGATCTCAACAGATCTCTTCAATGCAGTAGAAACTTTTCCTCTTGTGCAAATGTATATAAGCTGTGATCCAAGTGCCCTTTTCACCCTCTGTTAGAGGAATTGACCAGCTGATCCTTTTGCAGGTTGTCTAAACGCAAGGACACTTAGGAGTTGGTCCTGCATGCTTCCCAGCAGTGCCACGAAGTCTGTGCTTGTACTCTGAGGCAGAGGAGGCTGTGTAAGGTTCAGTCAGACCTGCCTCCTCTTTGTCTGGTTTCATATGGCAACAGATACGTGTGCCCTCTGCCTCTCACCCCTCACCTGTAACTTTCATCTTGGTGCTGTTTTTCTCTGTAAGCCTTACTTCATCTTTAGTCAGAACGTGATTTTTCAATAACAGCTTGTAAAAATACACATATTGGATTGTGCCAGCATCCATCTATTCTGGTCTCGGAGGAACACTTTATTCCTCTGTTGCTACAGCTTTACAGTATTTGTTTTGAGCTTCAGCCGGTAGCATGGCTGCAGCATACCTTTGAAGAGGGCTTGAAATTCAGCCCTGGTGCTGTGGCCCAAAGGTTTTGCTGCTGTGGTTACACGGGAGCGCAGCCTGGAGAGCCATGGTGAGGAGAAAGGAAGAACGTTGTGTGGGGAGGTGCTTTTTTATTTTTAAACTTGCATAGCTTTGCACATGTGACAGATGGTTGTCACCAGGAGTGAGTTTGGGGAAAGGAATGCTAAAATATTCCTAAGTTTCAGAGAAGGGTTGATAATTGCCCAGTGCCTGTCAGCTTTAAAATAGTTGTCAATACCCAAGTGTATGATAAAGTTCATATTAGAATAAAGGAAGAAAAGCAGGAAACATTCTCTGTCTTCTGGCAGAAATATTAATGAAATATGAGCGTTTGTCTGACAAATGCGTGCTGCTATCTTGTTTGGCAGCTGCAGTTATTACAGTAACAAAGGGATCAGCTCTGAATAGGACGAATTGCTTTTTATTGTTCCCTTGACTAAGTTGGGAAGCTTCTTCATCAAATAATTGATGATACCATCACCAGTGCAGCTGGGACAAGGTCCCAGTAAGAGAAAGCCAAGAATATATAGCAGCAGAACAGAGACTTGCTGTAACTAGGTAGCATGTTCTGCTTTAAAGGGAGAAATCAGCAATTATTCTGAGGGCATCCTTTACCTCTGTTAAGACTTGTACTATCCATGTAAAGGTTTTTTCCTCTCATGTTATGTTCAAGAGTGCGTACAGAGTAAGGAAAAAGACTGAGATGTGAAAAAGAGAGTAATCATTCACTTTTACTGCTGTGGCAGCAGAGGCAATTCCTGTGTGTGCGTCTGGTAGCAGTACTGGATGGCCCAATTTGTGGTGTGTGACCGTGGGTTCCTGTAGACTCTTTTACAAAGATCTGTTATATTGGTTGTTGTAATTACTTTTATACTTGCCATCGGCAATGGGCTTATAACCACTTCACATCACCATTGCATCCATGCGAGCTGTTAGATGGCAGCTAAGGGTGTTGCTAATTATCTGGTCCTTACAATTGCCGATGTCTTCTGGTTTAATCTATTCCAGATCCATTTATTCACTAGTGGCTCTCATACGGACCAGATCCTTGGACATTTTTCTGTCACAGAAACAGATCTCATCAGACATCCAGAGAGCTACAACGAGGTAATGCTTGTTCTGTAATCCTTAGATGCTTAGTATGCTTTAGACAAACATTGGTCAGCAAGAGACTGCATTTCTTGTAAAATCTTTAACCATTTCTAACAGAAATAAAGGCTCGTATTGCAGGACTGTCTGTCTGCCTCCTCCCTTATAACTTGTACCCACCAAATATTTTTTTTCTTGTTTGAAAAAGGATAGGAGATACATAGGTACTGGTTTGGGTTTTCTAAAAACTGGTAGACAAGGAGTGGGGAGAGACCTGACTGAAAGTACCGCTGATGAAAATGCTTGTGGAATAAATCTGTTACCAGCAGGCTGACTTCTGCTGCTTGCTGCCAGTAAGCACACTGGGGGCACCTAGGCACTGTGTCTGTCTCTGACCTTGCATGAATGGGCTGTTGTAATAGGAGGAGATCTGATTTCTCTCTCCAGGAGAACCAAAGCAGATCTGATGCCAGGATTTGTTACTGCCAGAAACTGTACAAGCGGATTACCTTATTGGTTGATAGTGTGGCTTATTTTCTGAAAGATTTTAGAATCTAAGGATCAGAAAGTGGTTTATGTTGGAAGGGACCTTGAGAGATCACCCGGTGCTACCACACTGCTTAAGCAGGGTCACCTAGAGCCAGCTGCCCAGATGATTTTTGAGTATCTCCGGGGTTGGAGATTCCACGACTCTCTGGGTGACCTGGCTCCATGCTCAGTCACTTGCACAGTAAAGTAGTTTTTATTTCTGTGTTCAGACAGAACCTCCTGGGGCAACGTTATTTTTCCTAGTGTACTGTTTACCTGTAAGTATATTTTCTTGCTGTTTTCAAATATTCCATTATTTTAGATATTTCAATTTATTGTTTGAAGTAGTATAATTCACCTGTTTTAATACAATGTAATACATTTGTTTTACAAATTAGTTCATAGAAGTTCTTCGTATATGTAACTGAAATTGAAATTTTAAGCTTGGCCCTCACAAGATCAGTATTTGGCAAGTTTCTGCAGTCTGTTCAAATCTGTTTGCTCAAGGAAGATATTCTTTCTGCTGCTACTGTAGGAGTAGAAATGGGCATTGTAAATATTGCACGGAAAGAAATTCCAGAAAGTAAATCTGAAGATGGGAGATAGTCTCATGTTCAAACCCCCTAAAGTAAAGGGCACGTTAATCTTTCATTACTGAGAATTCCTTGGATGAACGGTTTGCGTCCAGCCTCTTGATTAGGTTCAGCTGTTTAGAACATTTTCCTGGAAAACTGTTGTAGAGCAGGTGGCTAGGTCAGCTTGAGATTTCATTTTCATTTTTGCTTCACAGTCCCTCTCCTAAGGTTTGCTCAGCAGCTCAGAACAGATAGCAGCACAGTCCGTACTTTACGGTCTCCTGAGCTTAGCAAATGTCCAGAAAGGTCTGGTGGGTTGGTATGAGTAGCATCTAGGCTGTATGGAAGGACTGTGCTACTACTTTTTTGCAAAGCCATACCCTGAAATTGTCACTGATCTCTTACAGTATAGCATAATTACGTTGTTATAAAGCCCATTTGGGTTTGGCAGTGCTATTAATTAATCATTCCAGAAGTCTTTCTTGCATGCTGTTCTTTTTCCTGGGTCAAAAACATGAATGTGGAAGTGGAAGATGATCCTATTTGAGGGGCAAGTGTCATACCTGGAGTCACACTCACGATGGCTGCTTCAGGTGTGCTATTCAGTGGAGGCTCAGGGTAAAATGGAAAGAATCTGGGTTTATTTCAAACAGAGTGCAACAGTCAAGAAGCAACAAAGCTACCCTCTAAACCTTAGTTCTAATCTGTTAAGGTTTTATTCTACCTTTCCCAGGTTTAGGCAACAACTAAATAAAATGAGGTACGCTCCATTTAAACAGGTGATCACCGAGGGACAGAGGCAGAGTTAGCAGCAGATGTTTTATTCAAATCAGCTGTGGATGGCCAAGCTCCATCTCCAGTTTCTGCTGCTCTAGCAGGTGTAATCCCAAACGGATTCCAGCTCCAGTACTTGTGTGTTAGAAATTCTTTGCTTATGTCACTTGCTGCTAGGACTGATCCAAAATAGGAATTTTGTCAACGTAGTCAAGCATGAAATTCTTAACTTCTTGATGCTCTCAAATCTATTAAAAAAAAGAAGGCGTTCCTCTAGTTCATTCTCTTGTGCCCGATTCTAAAATTAAAGAGGAAAAAATTCAGGCTATTCTCAATACACTTCAGTATACATGTTTTCAAGAGACTTAACATTCTTACTGTCATTGTTTGAGCAGTCTTCATGGTTTTTGTCTCTCCTTCCCCTTAGTTCCCAAAAGCAGCTTCCAGAAATTAAATGCTCGGTATATATGATGAGTCCCATGTAACAAGGTGGTACGGACTTGAAAAGGCAAGGGTATTGCAAGTGCCAGTGTTCCAGATGGATATAATACTCAGTATGCAAAGTGATGCTTTTTTGGAAAACATAGTAAAAAGCCTGATTTTCAGATATCTTCATAAGATTAAGTGAATTATGCATATTTGAATAGCTTGGTTTCCAGTATTGGTACAGATGGCAGCGCTCTGCCAAATGTTTTTTCCAAAAACTGTGAACTATCTTTTTCTCTTTGAGTAATATGACATTTCTGTTAATGCCACCTCAAATAATATCCCGCCACATGGATCGATAAAAAGAGCAAGCATGAGAATTTCTTACTTTGATGCACCCCTAGTTGCTGGATGGTGTTGTAAATTCCTTCTTGTGTTGGACATTCTTCAAAGGCTAGAAATGCAAAGCAGATCGAAGTGTCAAAATGAGCCATCACAGAAAGGACATCGGGCTGGTTTTATTGAAGCCACGAGTACATTTTCATCCATAATATCCTCAGATAAGTTGCTCTGACCTGCAATAAAACAAGAGATGTTTCTTCTGACAGGGAAAGTGTGCCAGGATACAGAGCTGGGAAGTTAAACTTCAGTTTATGAAATGGAAAATCACACTGCCTCTTTTCTATAGCAGTTGCACATTCACTTGTTTAAGTGTTCTTTCCCTTGGATTTCTGACAATTAAACTCTTTAGTGCACTTTTATGTACAGGGATTTTACTGGACATTATTATTCTTTTATCATCATAAATGTCTTTGTCAGATTCATAGAGCTGGAAGTGCTCCAAGTGTAATAGTTTTAATTACGTTTTTCCTTAGTGAGGCGTGATGGAAATTCCAACCTCCCTGCAGCTTGGCTGGGCCGTGATGTCTGTGTGTGCTGCCATGGGTCATGCCGTGCTTGCTTCCTGCACCCCCTGGAGGTGCTGGGGAATGGGAGGTGATGTTATTTCAGCTGGCATTCCATTTCCAGGAGATGTGTGCGTGCACCTGCTAGCTCTTAACCTCTACATGACGTGGGACAGATGGGGGAATTTTTCATGCTGGTGAGAATAATGTAATCCCATTGTTGTTTATGAAGGCCATTTACCTTAATTCTGCATTGCAGCGTCACCAGCTCTGATATTTTACCTCGAGCCTGAAAAAAGTATGTTGCCCTTCAGAGTCATTAAATTAACTTTCTCATCACATTGTGAGCCTATATAGAGATCAATGAACTTTGAAGCAAAGGAGTCTATTCCGTTGGTTCCTCCTCTTATACTGCTTTATGTGTGGAATTAAGTCTTACTGGTTTTGTGATTAGCAAAGATTAAAAGCTGTAGTCAGGACTCAGGTCCTTGGTATGGTGCAGGCTGTGCTGGTCACAGAAGTAGTAATGGGTAAAGAAAGCACCCTTAAATGCCAGTGGATCAATGTACTGTCTGTGATGGCAAGTAAATAGTGTGGCTGTCTGCCAAACTGATGTGCAGAGAAAATTTTAGAACTTGGGTGTGAATAGTTGATTTGCTTCAAAATTTAATGAAAAATATTTCTACCTCTTCATTACTGACCTATTTTAAGGGGAATTTCTTTGGCCTAAGGAACCGGGGTCCTTGGAGGAAAGTAAAAAATCCAGCAAACAAATAGTCTGTCTGACTTTGCTTGCATTACACGTGATCGATTCCACACCCATAAAAAAATCAGGAAAGCTTTAGCTCTCTGAGCAGCAGATTGGGTGTGCTGGGATAGGATGGTGCTGGCACAGCATTAATCTGCTTTCTGGGCTGTTCGTGTATCTGAGAAGGAAGCTGACGTGCAGTGTGTGTGTGGTTCCCTTCTGTCAGATGGGACTCCATAATTTCTTACTGGGACATTCAGAGGGGAAATGATCAAGCTGTAAGATAAGTTGACTGTGAACCCTAAATCTCCTGACAGATTCTGTTCAGAACTTCTGTCCCAGATGGCTGTTGCAGATGGGTGACACAGCAGGTTTATTCTCTGTAATAATGCACGGTTTGAATTCATGGACAGCAGTGAAAAGTTTCTCTTCTTTTCAGAACTGGTACTTTTGGGCTAGGATTATTAGGGTCCGATAGGCTTTGAATTTTTAAAAATATTGAACATGCATTTACAAGTTGCTTTGCATGAAGTCTTCAGTTTATATCATGTGTGTGCACATCTGGGCTTGTGCACTTGTTTTGAATAAAATCTCCCTGATCTGCTGAAGCATTCAGTCTGTGTAGGCATGCTGGACAGTGAAATCAGCAGTGCTTGGGGTGCACAAACCGTGTGTGCAAGCTTTTAGCCAGCTTCCATCCGAGTTACAGCACCACCTCCTGGAGCATGTGCAAGGGTGAGCAGTGAGAGTTATCTCATAGGAATACTGGTCGCTGACTAATGGCTGTGCTATGCCTTTATCTCCAGAAATGGATCCTGAGTTGCTGAATGCCTCAGGTGAAAATGGAATAACTACAGCAAGATAATTCCAGCTCTGTGTGCCAGGCTGTATTTGGTGTCCTTGTTCTGCTTGTTTGGGATGCCATGGAATGCTCCAGTGATGACAGATGCTGCAGGCGGGCGCTAGGTGAAAATAAGCAGTTAAAACCCCACTGCTGAGCTTGACACTGTGTCACATCACTGATTTGACACAGACCTGTGCTAGCATGTAGTGCTTGCTGTAATCAGCCCCGTTATGGTCTTGTATGGTAGGGCTGAAGGATATATACCTTGTTTGAATTTCAAAGACCCTGCCTTGGGACCATCTGATAGTTTATGATTTCCCTCCATCTGTTATAAAAGAAGCGGCTGAACCAGCTCATCCCTCTGACAGAGTGGGGATACCAAAGGAAAAAGCAGGATCTGAGCTGTCATTTGTGGTGCTGCTGGGTAGCAGATTAATTCAGGAAGTGCAGGGTTGTACTGCATGCAAATTCCAGAAAAAAAACTATTTGTTTTATCTGAGGGGGGGGAAGACCTTGAGCTTTGAAGACAAGCTACCTTCATTGGTATAAATTGTTGTAGATTCATTATCTTCTGCACTGCTCTGACAACTAATTCTGCTTGATCTGGCCCTCAGCTTTTTTTTTTTGTTTGTAATGTTCATTGCCTCAGTAGCATGGTAAGAGCCATAGTTCTGCCATCGAACAAGGTCTGTATTTCATGTTCTAACTACTGGTCTAATTAAGGACACCTTCACCTATTTGTCATCGTGTTTCAATTTCTTGAAAGGAAAAATACTTGGATTTTCTCAAGTGAGCTCTCCACAGAAAATATGACATAAACTTCAAGTGTAATTGCATAGTGGCTTGTGATTATTTTTGCACATAAGGGGTATTTTCTTTTTTTTTTCCTATGCATATTCTGTCTGAAATCTCTTCTCGGCAGTCTGAACTCTACAGAAACCTTCACAGAAGTGTTTTATTGTTATGCCAAGCTCTCTGTGAGCTCTTCACGGAAAGATTTTAGCATGAACCAATTTTCAGCGTGGGGGAGAAACTGTGTTTCTGTGAATGAGATCAGAAAGGTGGAGAACAACCTTCCCCAAGGGAATACAGAGGTCTGTGACATAATTCTCAAAGCAACAGGGTGGAAGAGACAGCCAAGCCCCAAAGGATCTGCACACAGTGAGATTTAGACTTGTTCTACGCGCTGCCAGAATAAACTCGGTTGGAATCAGGAGTGGCTCCTGACAGTTCGCTCGGCCTGCTCACAGGGCTTCAGGTGATCAGGGTCTTTAAACTCTGGCATTGCTGAATTCTATTTTCAGAAACAATGAATAAATATTCTGTAGTAAGAGCATTTATTTTTCTTTTCCTTTTACCGAACTTTTTCAAGGTGCAGGATTTTTTGAACCAATGCATCAACATTTTTTACCTGTTTTTTAAGCAAATTTGTTTTCATTGATGATTGCTTCCAGTTGCATCAACTAAGTTCTTTAATGATATAATGAGAAATAGTTCTAGAACTGATGACATTTAATAAATTTCAGGGTTCACCAATGAATTGTATGTTAGGCTAATGGACGCGCATGTTTTGAAAAGGTTAATGATGACAAGCTTTTGGAATTTGCATAATTATGCTCACCACAGCACTTTGCATAAAGCCAGCAAGTGCTTTGCCCTTTTAAGTATTCAGGTTTTCCTCTCTTCCTGTCTTTAACTTGCTTTTCTGACATTCCAACATTGGGAACACAGGGAACGTGGACCTGGGGATCATGTTAGTACCTCTAGAGGTTGTGATCCTGCAGCTAATCAATGGATAGCTCGGATGCTGCAGGAGGGATTTTCAAAAATATCTTCAAAAAAAATAGAGGAAAGGAAGATGGTGCAGTGAAACACTACTAGTAGTACATCAAGTATGTTTGTTGCAGTATTTTGTCGCAGAAATATTTTATCATTTAGAGAGGGGAGTGCCTCGTATCTGAGTCATAGCTGTGGAGAAGAAGGTTGTTGCTGAAGGTGAAGAAGTAGCAGGAGCAGGAGAATTGCTGAAGAGAAGGGAAGCTTTGTCCTGAAGGGCACAGTATCTCTGTGCCATTGAGTCCCCAGGTTCCACGAGGCAAGTGTCTTAAAGTAGACTTTATATAGCAGGCTGTTTCCTATGGTTTGTGTGCCCAATTGGATGCTCAAGGCTGTAATTTATGGAAATGCCGAGTCACTGCTACTGAACTTAGTAGGCCTTTGCCATAGAGCCCATCAAGAGTTTTGGTAGTGCTGGCATCATCCTCTAAGAGATGTCAGGCTTAACACAGGTGATGTAATGCCTCTTGACAGCACGCTGCTCTGCTGAAGTGTTAGAGTGGATCCTTAGGTCAGTTGAGTGGTGTTAATATGACGTGAGACCACTGCCTCCTTCTCTTGCTGGAGGTCATCAGCTGAGGCCCTGTGCCCTGGTGATGGCGGTGCAGGAACTAACTCAATAGAACTTCCTGCAGTGCTTCTGCAAGTTATGGAGGTGCGCTGGGCAGAGATAGCCATTAAGTGCTTATAATAACTTCTGAATTCTCTGGAAATTGAGTCTCACAAGTCTCAGTCAAGGTAAGCAAAAGAAATGGAAGCATTTTACTTTCATCTCTTCGCTTTCATTTTCCATTTGTAAAACGACCGCGATGCTATCGTCTCATCTCACATGGGTCATTAGGAAAGATAACTTGTTTATGTGGAAGATAAGAAATTCTGTCTTCGGAATGAGGTTTGAGTGATGTATGGTAAATAAATCCATGGTTTCCCTCTGAAGAATAGACAGAATAATATGCAATTTAAAGAAAGGAGAAGGAGTAACTGATGGAGTGATCACCAGCTGTTCTGTGCCCTCAGTGAGACAGGTGATGGAGGGAAGCATTTCGGTCACATAAAGCTGGATGTTACATCCATGGGAGCATCAAATTAATGTTGTTTAGGTAGCTTGAATTCTAACACTTCAATTTTGAATGCTTCTTTCCAACCTCAGCAGTTACCTTAGTGGATTGTGCATTAAAAGTGTGAAGCATACTTACTGCCCTGCACTCTGAATAGCGCTGTCAGTCAGAGCCAATGCCTTCTTTTCATGTCAAATTCCTTAATGTTTTGCAGTATTGTTCCAGCCACTCAAGGCATTTTATATGCGTGGAAGTCAGATTGGTGAGAACTAACATAGAAGCTGACATTAACATTGCAGGGAAGAGCAGGTCTTGGAACATACCGAATTATTTTGATGGTGTTTGTTCAAGTAAGAATGGAGGCTGTGAGGTTGGATTTGACAGGAAGATCACCTGCAGACTTGAACAAAATGTAGCTCTGTGCTGCTATACACTGAGCTGGGTCAGGCGGCTTTGGCTGAACATCAGTGGTACACAGCTGGGCAGAGCTGGCTTCCTGCCCCAGCCCGTGCCACCTGCCCCGGCCTCAGGTCCCACTCTTCTGCTGGTGAAATATGCAGCTTACCAGTGTAAGCTGCAGGATGGAGGAGGAACTGGCTTTAAATCTCTATGGCTTATGTTGGTTGAAAGATTTACTTTCTAGATACCTCTAGTTTGGTGGTCCTTGTGTGTGAGGACTGCCCAGATCACCTTCAAAGTCTACAGTGCTTATTGTTTGTTGTTGTTTTTCTCAGAGAAAGCTCTGTTGGCTTGAAGTTTGATATCTTGAAGGTTATATAAATTGGAAAAAATTGTTGTATCTTATTTCTTCTGGCTATGTACATGCAAACCCGCCTTGCAATTACTGGAGCTGTGGTGGATAGTGTCTGACAAATGGAATTACTTGGTTCTTCTTCTGTATTTCCTATAGAGTTAGGAGAGCGGCTACTGAGAAAATAATTTAAAATACGATCAAAACCTCTTGGTGATTCAGGTATTATTTTCACATTTCATTGTGAGGAAAGAATAAGTGCTAAGAGAGCAAAGAAACTCGGTGACAGCATGTGCTGCCCACTTCATGCTGCATGGAAAGAACAAAGAATTTTATTCCTGCCTTATTTTAGTGACTCACTCTATGGAAGGAGGTGGGTAGGTTGCTGTGTTATTTTCCTCCTAAAATTCCGTAGCCAACTGGTGTTCAGTTCATTTGCTGACATTTAATACATAAAACATGGTTTGCTATAGTAGTTACTAAACCCTGCTGGAAACAGTAAATCAGGTATTCATTTGCAAAAATGAGTCAGAGCAGATGCAACCCTTGTCATACATGTAAAATTGGAAAAAATTAGAGGTCAAATAGCTTCAAAGCTGCTTTTGTACAGTATCTACTTGTAGTTGAGTTCCTGAGCCTTTTTAAGAAAGTGAAGGGCGCTCTAGCCTGCTGGGCACTGTAGAGGCAAAGGCAATCAGTTTTTGCAAGATAAAGTATACTGATATTTCTAAGGCAGATTTTAGTCCATTTTAGAAGGGAAAGAAAACTTTGGAAAGAAAACTTAAATACAGATGTTGTGTGTGGTCTCCTCCCCTCCCAGGCTGTCCCTGTTGTGCTGCTGCTGGAGGCTTTTCCCCCTCCAGAAGCAGTGGGATTTGGCTTCCAGCTCCTGTCTGGAAGGTGGGCCAGGAGCACCCTGAGTCAGGATGAAGCTGGTCATCTGGGTGGAAGTTTGGGGCTGCTGATAGGAGAGATTGATGTGTACCAGTGGGAGAGTTAATTTAGGGAGGATGGAGAGGCTAGAAACATATGGAGTAACTCTCATGCTGTAGAAAGAGAGAAACCTGCAGGAGCTAAACTCTGCTTTAAATCTCAAAGAACAAGTGTGATCAAACCAGTCCCCTGTTTCTCTTTCCTGCAGCTGTCTGCAGTAGCTATCTGCTTGTTTGATGCCTGCTGTTCTGGCTGGTGCGGTCCCGCCTGCTCTGGGACAGGCACTTCCCACCTCCGCTGCCCCATCAGATCCTACTGGTGGTTCCCTTTCAAAGCATTGTGGAGTATCCCATCCCAGAAGGAGGCAGAGATGTGTAATTAAAGAGCTTTCAGAATGAAAAGGCAGATAGGGATGGAGAATATTTCTCTGGCTATCACTAAGGGAAAATCCTATCCATGTAGCCCCCAGTTAGAGATGAGCTGGATAAGGGGGTGATGTGGGTGGGAAATAGTTTGGACACTCAACTTGGTGTCTGGATGTTAGTGCTGGGGTCAGCTTTTGGGCCAGTACTGTTCAATGTCTTACAAATGGCTGGAGGGACGAGGTGGAGGGTGCCAGTGGTTGGTTTGTGCATTGTGCATTGTGCTAGTCACGGCAGTGACAGCTGTGCAAAAACACCAAGAGGATGTTTGTGGTGTCTGACTTCTGACGGAGCGATGCAGAGCAGGTAGGAGCAGGCTCTTCTCAGAGGCGCTGGGACTGGAGAAGGGGCAGCAGGCACAAGTGGGATCATAAGAATTGTGGCCAGGTGGAGAGGGAAAAATTGCCATGAGGATGGGGCAAACTCTGGAGCTGGATCCTGGAGAAAAGGAGACATGTACATTGTTGGAGACGTTCAGAGCTTGTTGGGCAGAGCCCTGAGCACCTTGTGTTCAGCAGAACGTGGGTGAGAGAGCTGTTCCCACTGATGTGGTTCTGCCTGCTAGCACGGGACTTCGTTTGCTGCTTTGAATCATTCAGTTGTTGAGCTTTGTACCCAGTTGCACTCTCCCAGTGCCCCTTCTTGGGGAGGACGCTTTATTTTTTTTATTACTCCAGACAGTTTTAGTGCTGAAATATTTCTTTAGGTATTTTTTAAGCAAGGTGGCCTCTGGCTACAATTAGTGTCCCATTGGAAGAACTTGGAAGCATTATATAGCAACACTAAAGCAAATCATTCTACCTCATGGCATTATTACCTTGATCTGAAAATTTCCCCAGGCTGCTATTTGTCACTAATATTGCCTTCTGCTAAACTTATCCGTACCAAAAAAAAAAAAGTTAATAGAGCTGCAGTTCTGGAGTTGCCATCCCCATTTTTTTGGATGAATTATTACTTAGTATATTTTATTGACCAAGCACGTAGAGTTCTTTGGTCCTTGAAAAATGATGCAGTGGTTCATCACGGACTCCATAAATTGTGAGATGGTGCAGCAGCAATATCTTAGTCTCCTGCACCATTAGAGAGGAAGGTATCTCGGAAACGCTGTGCTGAAGTAGGAATTGTGCAGTGTGACTTGGCCACGCTGCCTACATTGTCATGGCGTCCCTTAAGCTTCCTTGGTAGGAGGCTTCAGGTTCAGAGTTGCTTACTTGCTGCCGTTCTTTGGTGATGGATTTTGAAAGGGTCTCGTTGGTCCAGCCCAGAGGATCTTAACTGAGATACTGGGCCCTGAAGGAACAAATCAAATCTTAGGAAACAAAATCTTAGGGTGAGGCACTTTAAAACTTGTAACTCATCTACTGAATTGTGCCTTCAAGCTAACAGTAACCACTAGAGAGAGCAGAGCATCTTTGTAATATGCTCATGGAGTCATTGCTGTTGTTTTCATCTAAGAGAGAAAGCATTTACCAGTTCCTGACACAAAAAAGGACTATGAGTGCTGATCCTGAAGTGCCCCAGAGCTGTGGCGATGGCCTTATGGTCCATGGCTGGGACCTCTGTTACCTTGGGCACTGAGCTGGCAGTACCCATCCACATACAGAAGAACTCAGCCTTAGGGCTGTACTGAGGACTTTGTGGAAATGCCTGATACAGCCCCATTTCTCATTGTCACGAGCCTCTCTTGGCCCAAATAGGTAAATACAGACCAGTCTGACTGGTCAGCTGGGAACTCTCAGGCATCTTAATGCAATATGGCTGCTTTGTTCTCTACTGATTCAATCAAAGCTACCACTGCATCAAAAGACACAACCCACCTGGAAAGCCAAGCAAATAGAGCTATCATAGTCTGCAGGCTAATGCTAATTAGAGAAGCAAACTGCACTTCAGTTCATATATTGCAGTGGCTGTTACTGGAAAGCTGAACTGAACAAAAATCTGATTAGTTTGTTTTCTTCAAGTATCTAAAGAAGTTATAAAATCAGCTGTTACTCCTGCTTTGCAAGCAGATTCAGATTTGTGGTTCTTCTTTAACAAGTTTGTCACTTAATATAGAGGACTATGTTAGGAGAGGAGCAAGAGAAATGAGTTGACGTAGGGGAGATGAGCAGACTTTAAATTAGTAGTTTCTCCAGTCAATAATGCATATATTAAAATGTGTGAAAAATACCTGCGTGCACGGTAGCTGTGATGGCTTGTCAGAGAAGGCTGGGAGAAACTGTATTCATAAGCTTATGCTAATCCACATATCGAATAATTTTTTTCATTCGTTGTTAAACTAACATGGACATCCTGCCATAATTCTGTGTGCTGCTGGGTCTGCAGTGGTGAAAGCCATTCTTCTTTAAGTTTCTTCTCCTGTCTTTGGTTGAGAGTTAAATTTTATTGAATACTTCTCCTTGTTAGTGCATAGAGGCTGGATTTCTGTTGCTGTGGATGCTCTCTGAGTCGGTCCTCATCACAACGTGCATCTGGTGGGGGCCCCAGGAGTGCCCTTGCAGCAGGACTGGGGGAACCCTGCTTGTCCCAGCTCAATGAGCCCTGGGTTCAGCACCACCTGCTCCTTATGGGTAAGTGGGCACAGATGGTGGCAAGTGCTCGTGGGAAGGTCAGCACTAGGAAGGCTGTTCCTTCAAGCCCATCAGCTGCATTCCTGCAGGGAGCACGTGGGGAGAGAAGGCTTGAGAGGCTTACGTGGCCTTTGGAACCTGCAGCCTGTGGTGGCTGAGAATAGATGGTTCCATATGGCAAAAGCCCAGCTGGAGGGTACAGTATCAGTGGTGCTCAACTTCTGCTGCATGCTCTTTCTTCTGAAGAGAAAGTATGAAAGCTCAAGGGGAGGCAAAAAGCCTATCTCTTGGCTTAGTGGGTGTTTGGCAATATGAGCTGGTTTATAAAAAGCATTTCTTCAGCTTTATGCAGGGATAGTGTTTTTGTCAACTCGCTGCCAAATGCAGGATAAGGATCTCAAGGAAGGACACAGTAAATAGGTGGAATAAACTGGTGGTCAAGGTGGATAGGATAATAAAGTGGGGAGGGCAAAACCTAAAGGAGCTCCCGTACTAAAGTTAGTAGTCATAACTAGCACAGAATGCAGTATCCTAATGTCCAGTGTGGAAGCATTATGCAGAAAGGGGATTATTGGAACTGTAACATCCAGTTCTGAATTTGATGAGTTTAAAAAGTATTTGAGAAATGACTTCTTTCTATTTCAGCATGTGTTTTTGTGGTCTATTAAAATATAGGAAAATGGGCAAGTATACAGGAGGGGGAAAGAAAAAGCTGAATGTGGATAATGCTTTGTTCTATGTACAGAAAGAGTCTAAATAAAGTCAGTTGAGTGATAGTCTTTCTTTGATAGCAGCTACATGGGGTACTGGATAGCAGCACAATATGAACAGCTGCCAGGCAGTGCTGCGATGTAATTTCATGTTGTCCTGTGAAATCCTCTGGCTGAGATTTCTTAATGTAAATTGTGATTTTTTGGTACCCACTGAATGTGCTTCAACTGAGCTTACATGCAGCAAAGGGTACTTAGTACCGCCTGGAAATTTGGCTCCTCTGGCTTGCAAAGTTACGTGGCCAAAATCAACAGTGATTTTGGGGAAGAAAATGCCCACCTTTTCTATTCTCATCCATCTTGATCTTGGCTGCTAAGGTATAAAACTTGCCTTGTAATCCATTTTTTCCTGGTATTTTTGCCCTGTGTTCAATGTATGCCATATCCTCAGGGAAGAAATGCAAAGTGGTCCATTCATTGACCCCCTCCCTGCAAATGAATGTCATTGTTAGCACAGCCCAGCTCATTGCCTATTGATGTGAAAGCTGTAGTACAATCTTTATGTGCCAAATGCCTCATTTTGTTTGCTTTAAATCCCATCTTCTTTTGGTTTCATTTTAAACAGATGTTTTCTAAATCCCTCCACAAATAGCAATTACGTTTTATAATGATGATCTTTGTCACTTAAGTTTTTAACTAGTGGTTTGATTCCATGCTCTCAGCAATGTAAAACTGAGCTAACTCTACTGAAGTTCAGGCTGTGTTGGTGAGTGGAAAAGTCAGATATTTTTGGAGTTATTGCATATTTTCCAAGCATCTGGAATTAACACTCTCCACCTAAAGCTTCTCAATTTTGAATTTTAAGTATTTATTTTCAGAAGATCCGTGTCCTGCTTGTTTAATGCAACGGGGAGTGTATGCAGAAGTATCTGCTTTTGAAGCTCTATCCCTGTTAGTGCTGTGGTCAGGGACCCTGTGGGGTCCAGAGCTGCCAGGGGAAGAAGCTCTCATCCACCCTGTTGTCCATCCAGCTTGCGATATAGCTGGGTTGCAGTGTTTCTCCTGCTCTGTCTCAATCCTCAGCAATGTTTCTCTGCCTGTGAACTGACTTGAGTCGATCTCTATTTGCCCCGTGGCTAGAGGCTGCTTATTGGTCTGTCAGGTTTTGCTCCTTAGCTCTTGTACTTCACAGTACTGCAGTGTGACTTTCTGGTTTTCAGGTCCATTTATTTTATCTTCAGCCTTCAAGGGATATATGGGAACGCTTTAAAGGAGCTTTGCTTCTGGAGAAATCACAACATGGAACTGAATCTTGGAGCACTGAGTGTGTCCACCTACAGTGTTATTTTCTACCAGCCTGAGATGGGTTGGATATAAGGATTTTCTCTACTTTTTGGTGAGGAGGTTCCACAACTTTACCCTGCTAGTGTGCAGTTGAGGGAGTATGTGCCATCTTAAACAGCGTGGCATCCACCCAGCAGCCCGTGGTTTTTATTTCATTTGGTGTTTGGGTAGGTTCTTAAGGCCTCAGTCCCGCTTACAGTTTACCTCTGGCAATGTGAAGTGTCTGCCTTTGCCATGAGTGTTTATCCTTTTCTTTGCATTCTTGAGAAGGAACTCCTCTGCTCTTCTGCTTTCCTGCAGTTCTCAGGTGTATCAGAAGTAGTACTGAAATTTCCAAAATTCAATTTGAATCAAACCAAATCCATTTTAAACGAGTCCAAATCTGAATCAATCTCTTGATACCACTCCCCATATAAGCTTTCATACCAAGCTTCAAAAGCATGTTCCGACTCTGTCTTGGGTCTTGAGTCACCCTTCAGAGATGCTGGCTGTGATCTGGAGCCCAATGCAAGTCTCTCATCTCCAGTCAGGCGTGGATAGGCAGTGAATCAGCAGTATTTTATCTCTGAGCCAAGAAACAGAACGTATTGCTGAAAGCTCGTTATTTTGGTGCGTGTGTCTAACAATGGGATGATTTGGGGAATATTTAGACAGAGCAACTTTTGATTAAAAATTCTTTTTGTAATGGCATGCAGGATGAATTACAGTCTGTGGGCACTGCAGATTAAATGCCTGTTGCAGGGAGCTCCTTGGAGCTGAGCCCATGAAAAGGATGCATTATGCTGCAAATTATTAAATATTGATTTCTATAACAGTCTGCAGGCATCAATGAATTTAGCAATATGCTTGTAAATAGAATGAAAAAGATTAATACCTGGGCAGAAAGATAATTACAGATACGTTTAAATAATGACTGTGGTGCAAGGTAGGTACGTGCTACCATGGAGGACTTCAGCCCGTTGTTGGGTACCCAGAGCCACCCAGAAGATGCTGTCACCTCAGTTGTTTGCAGCTCAAGTTCCCAAAGTTTCCGGAGGTCCTTGGGCTGGGCTGCATGCTGGGTGTTTGCCTGCAGAGGGGTGTTTGTATGCAGCTTGCTTCTGCCTGCAGCGCTGGGAGGTTTCCTGGCAGCACGCTCCCTGCCATCCCAGCAAAGCACAGTTTAGCCTCTCGAGGAAAGCTGTTGCTTGCATGGCGTTTGTGCCAGTGATATGTTCTGTACAATGGTTTAGAGAAGTTGTTACCACAGTGTTTGCTCTCAGCATTCAGTGTGGAATTACTTCGCCACAGAGATTTGCAATTTGAATTTGTCGTTACCTTTTCTCTCTGTGTAAGTATTTCAGAGCAATGACTTCTTCCAGAAGAAAGGAAATGGATTTTGTGTCTTAATTTTGTTGGAGGAAAGGCAATTTTCATACACTATCCCTGAGCATCGTTTTGACAACTGCATGCAGCATATTTTTGACTTACTGCTTCACTTTGTTCAAGAGACAAAATTAGTGCTCTTCTGCAGATGTTAGTCTTTAAATTTCATTAGGAGGGATGGCAACATCTGGGCCCTTAGGCGAATAAAAGTAAGGAGACAGCTTTAGCTGCAGCTCACGGACTTCTCTTGCATTTTGAGATGGAGACTGAGCAGCAGGAGTGGAACTGCTCATCAGTGCATCTCCAGGCGAGCTGTTATTGGTGCTGAGAAAATGTGTTCCATTGACCTCAAATTTGCAAAATGCATGATTTTGATAAGGAATGGTAAGTGCTCATAAGAAGCTTTGCTATAAAGGATGAAGTTGGGGAGTGACTCTGACTGGTTCATTTGCTCAGTGCAGTATGTGAGCGAAAGCCTGGGTCACGCGGAGTCTGTCTTTGTGACCAAACTAAAGGTATGCAGATATGCAGTCCATTAGACCTCCCACCCCAAACATCACTTGTTTTTATATTGTTTGCTGAGGTACTTCAAGGATATTTGTACAACGTTAGTTTTTGTTGTGTTTTGCTTTATTCTGTGCGCTGCGGTGACATCTGAGTCTTTTAAGACCTGCATAAAGGATAGCACAGGATTTTGCCTTCCAGGAGCAGTGAGTGTAGTCCTAGAGGTAGATACTGAAATGCTGGGTATCATAGGCTGCCTACCACTGTCACAGAGCGTTCCAGCTGGGCTGAAAACCACCCTGTAGGATGAGCAGGGCAGCTGTCCCATTACGGATTTATGGCCTGGTGCTTCTGAGGATAGTAGCACCTTAGTGAAAAGTGAGGATGTGACAGTAGGTGAGTCAGATGGATGCTTTCCAGTTCAAGTGTGGCATCACTGATGGCACAGCTTGGAAAACAAACAAGTAAAAGTCCCGGAAGTCCTTAGATTCTGAGACTGCTGAGAAAGCTGTGATTGCTGCTGAGGTCTGTTAGCTCCAACTGGTTGTCTCCGGAACCAAATCATTTCAGGTCTAGTGGGGAAGCAAAGAGGTGTATGACCTTTTTTCCTTAGTTTTTCCTATTTTTTTTAAGGCTTAAAATGAAAAATTCCCTATTCAAGCCCTCAGTTCTCTTTAGCTGTCACAAGATGTACTTAGATGGCAATCACGTGCAGCTCATGGCCACATTACAAAGCTACTTCAAAATCAGGCAACTTCAGCTGTTGCCTGAATAATTAATCAACTCCTTTTACCTTGGTTTTATTGCCAGCATGAGATCCTATGAGTTAAGCTGTTTGTGCTGTGGATATACCTATGAGCAGAGAGAAAGAGACCATTCTTCCACCTTCCATGTAAGCAGCTGATCCTGAAACGGGCAGAGTCAGTAATGCCAAGTGTCAGCTGTGCAAACAAATGTGTAGCAATTATAGTTTGGATCAGCAGTTTTTTAGAGCAAACTGCTCGTAATTTCCAGCAGTTACTTTTGAAAGTGTGTTCCTATCTCTAATTTCTTTATCTTCAAGTTATATCTGCAGAATAAAATTGCAAAGCCAACTTATGCTTTACAGTTACTTCAGTTACGTGGTATGTAGGTGGTAACTAACCCCAAGAAAGCTGGCAGATTAGTTGTCTGTAGAAGGTAGGTATAGCTGTTACTGATTTCATCCTGATCATCCTGCTTGAGACAGCATACAGTTAAGTGTGTCTTTTTAAAACATTGCAGTTGGTGTCAGATTGGTGTCACTATTGAATATGAGTAGTTCTACTAAAGGACTAACTGTGTAAGTTTTAGCTGGGGCAAGGCTGTATATGTCCTGTTTAAACCTTGCAGCTTTGGTAAGTATGAGTGAATAGAAGAATAGAAGTAGAAAAAATATTGCTGGAGAAACAGTTGATTGTGGTAGTCAAGAAGCACAGAAGATTTGAAGATGGACACACATCTAGATCTTAATGTATCACAATTCAAATTCGCATCACGTTTGCACAGCTGGTTTTACAGTAGTCCTGTAAAATAACACAGTGTTGTCCCATGTATTGTTAACAGTCTCGTGGACTTCTGTTTTGGTAATGCACACCAAATGCATGTTTCATTTAGTTCACAAATGAGTGCTGTTAGCTGATCTTCTTTCCTTTGTTTCCTTTTATCCAGCTGTTACAGCATCTGGAGTTGGAAACTATGCAACTAGAAGCCTTTCTGGAGTGGAAGCAACTGGAACCAGTTTACTGGCAGTGGATGGTAATTAAACTAATTTTTAAGGGTGCAGCTTCCTTGACTCTAACCGATAGCTGACCACTTACAAAGACTTCTTTCCACAAAAATGCTGCGAGACATCTGTTAAACAGTACTTGAGAAAAGGAAAAAAGGGTTTGATAAAGAGAGGAATGTGTTATTAGTTCCTCTTCATCCCTCAGTTTTCTTCAGTAAGACTCACCCAGCTAAGCTGAGGAATTGCAGGGCAGAGTAGCAGAGCTTCATAAAGTTAATACAAATGAAAATGCTTGATCTTCATCTCTTTAATGTTTTTAAACATAGCAGTCGTACATTTCGTTAAAATTAAATGGGTTTTCAGAAGAGGGACTCTAAGCTTTATTGCAGACTTGAGAGCAACTAAATTTGCAAGCAGCTGATACTGAAAACAACTTCATTTTTTTCCCAGCCAAATAGTGTGTTGAAATTGGCAATTTCCCCTTGAACTGTGTTGAATGATCATAAGAAAATCAATAAGCCTTTCTGTGTGCGTCTTCGGATTTCTCAAGTGAGTGTAAACGGCAGCATCCATCTCACTTCTCTCTACAACTTCTGTCCATTTACAGTTGCTGAAAATAATTCTTCAGAGCACTTCATTAGCTGTATGAGTTTACAAAATTTTGAGAATCAGTGAGCTGACTATTAATTGCCCACATGCGTCATTCTATGCTAAAAACCAGGCAGAGGAGTGTAAAATTACGTCACCTGTCTTGAATAATACTTCCAGCGCAGAGCCATTTGAATAGCCATTAGTTATGTCATGGTTTTGGATTTACTCATCTACCATCTTATAATTGTTTGGGAAGCTTCAGCGCTAGGATGAGCCTATCTCCAAAGTCATGCTGGCAAAATGTAAAGGCAAGTGCTATGGCATTTTGGTGTACCCACCTGAACCACGTTGTGGTGTGGGAAGTACTGTGGTGGTTAGTGCTTGCATGCTTTCTGGAATTAAGTCCTAAATAAATACCTGCAAAAAACCTGGCCAGCGCATCTTTATTTAATAAGACTTGAATGCGGCGGTGGCTTTGTTCAGCAGGCTGATGATGGTTGTGTTCCCACGTGTACTGTAGGTTGTATGAGGATGAGATGTGCTTTGGAGATACAGAAGTTTTCTCTTTCCATTTTACCCGTACTTGCTCTTGCTGATCTGATGGCTGAAATGATTCTTGCATAATTACTGCCCTCCTGGTTGTAGAGAATTTTAGTAATGTATTCCTGATAAAGCTTCCCTGTGCTGATTACTGAACGCTCTTACAGGCATGTCTGCTCTGCAGCCTTCCATCTTCGAGTGTGTCTGTATTTGGATGCATTGCTGAATTTCCTTACTCTTAACCTTTATAGGATGTGTTCCCTGGCCATCAGATTACAAACTTATTTGCAGTTATTTCTGGCATGGTGTTCCTGTTCCCTTTGCCCCATGCCCTGATTTGTGTGTGCCCTTACAGTCTGGGGAAACCCAGCTTCTCTGCTTGGGTGCAGATAGACTCTGGGATGCGGTAGAGCATGGGTGATTTTTAAATGAATTCTGAAAGATTCACCCACAAACTATGAATGTATCCTTCAGCATTTGCAAATGGAAAATGCCTGACTGTATGCCTGACTGGGCTCCCCAGCCTTTATAGGGATCCACCAGCCAGGCTCTGAAATTGGAACGTCTCTTGCACTTATCTTTGCCTGATTCAGCAGCTGAACTTGCATGTTTCTGTAGGAAGACAGCTATTTAGTATCTCCACATCTTTGCATGCTTGCTTCTTTTTTCCTTTTTTTTAACAAGTGCAGCAAGCTGTCAAGAGAATTTTCTTCCATACTGCCTTAGTTCTGGGTTGTCAGATGATTTTAACATTATTATTAAAAAAAAAAAAAAAGAAAAGCCCACAACTTTTCAGAGTTGAGAAAGCAGACATTTCTGCTAAATATAGGTGCTAGCCAGTTTTCTAAAGTTTGCTGTTAGTGAGACTTCCTCACTATCTGAAATTGATTGTTTTTGGTTGTAGAGAAGGCAACTTGTGATGCATATGGGGATGTGTGGCTCTGCCTTACACCCATCCCTGTGCTAGGGTATGGGCCTGCTCTCCGTTACTGTCCTGTCGCCCTTCCCTCCTGCTCTCCCCTATTTTTCTGCCTTTTCTTTCTGCATATCCTTTGCTGTTCTGCCATCCGTTTTCTTCTGTGTGGTCATGTGTGTTACACTGGATGCAGAGAGTTGGGCAGGAAGAGATGAAGCAGACTCCATGAAGGCAGCAGGGGCTTCGTTATCACCATGTGGTTGTGTGGGAGCCCTCAGCCGCTGCTCTTGCTGATGGGCTGTGCCACAGCACCCTGGCTGGCAAAGGTGAGGATGCTGGCTCTGAGATGTGACATTTACAGTAAGGCAAAGCAGTGGTCTTAGGCCAGAGTGTGGCTTAACTGCAGCAACAGGAGTGGCTGCAGTAATTTTGCTCTAAAATTCTCTCATTTAATGAATTTCAAATTTAAAAGAAAAAAAGCTTAGTGTTATTGCTGTGCAGATTGCTAGGCTGTCAGTGGTTTGTGACATTTTGCAGTGCTGCTGCTGTCTTAGAAAGGAGGGTTTTCTGGTTGCTTTTGCCATTCTTGGCTCTCCTGGGAGGCTTTTCCTCATAGCAGCCTAAAAAACTCTTGCTGTGAATAAAGCCAAAGTTTTGTACTTGCCTGCATAGAAAAAAGACAGCAAGAGAGAAAAATTATTCCCATCCTCTCTACAGCAACCTTCTATTAAAGTGAAGGCTGTTAGCATGTCACTGCTTTCCCAGTCCCTGTTTTTGGCTAAACAAAATTGGTTCTCATAATGCCTCCTTGTAGGCCATTCCTTCAACTCCTGATGGCCGTTGCTGCTCCAGCGTGGGATTTTCTATCCCATTTGTCTGTGTTTAACTTCAGGTGCCTCACCCGTACATCAGTGTTACGGTTAGCTCTCTTCTATCACAGAGACTTGTGTTTATGCTTTCTAAGCTGGTGCTTGCATTTATCAGGATGGCATTGGTGACGGGTGATTTTACGGCAGCTCTACCAGCAGTGCTGCTGCTGAGCCAGTAATTACACCTCTGTTTTTGCCTTGCCCACATGTTGGCCATGCTGCTTGACTGCTGAATTTGCTCGTACTGTTTTCAGATTGCTTCTCCAGTTTTGAAAGGCAATTTTGAATGCTACTCATGTCCTTAAAAGAGATTATGATCTCTCCTGTTTGATGTTTTCTTGATAACAAAATGGGAATAAATATTTAATACTCTAAGTGAGGAGGGCTGGGTCTTTTAGTTATCCTGTTGTGGCATGAAGATTGTTTCTTTGTAATTTATGCACTACATTGTACAGGTACATACATTTCAAGGACTCTGATCTTATTTGGTATTTTTTTTAGTTTCAAATAATGGCTGCTATTTCTGAAGGTAGCTGCGCAAATCATTGTAGAGCCAATGAAACTGTCAGGGCCAAGCAGAACTGACAGAGCTTGCGAGCTTGGAGCAGGGATCTCGCTGAGTTCTTTGGCCTGGGGAGCTGGATGTGGACACGGATAGGCTGTGGGTGTCACAGCTTGCTATGGCACATAGCTGATGGGCAGTGTAAGCACAGTGCTTGTCCTGGTCATCACTTTGTTACATAAAGCCCTACAAATAGAGCTGAAGGGGAAAGGACTTACGTAGTGCTTCTGCAGTATTGATTATCTTTGTCCCGAAGTGTTACTTTATGCTTTAGTAATAGCAGTGGCAAGCAGCTCACAGCATGCAGTGCTTCCTAAAATAAGCTAAGTTAGCAGTGTAAGTTTTCTGTTAACTTACATTAGAGCGAACTAAAGTTGTTCTCTTAAAATACCTGTGGAATTGTGGAACTGTATCCTGAGATGGTAGCAGTACATTCCTAGCCATGGGCTACTGGGAAGAAGGAGGGGATCCATTTTAGCTCCTGCCAAAAAGACACTTTTATTGTTTTTTTTCTTTCAGGACACCGTGTTAGACAACATGGCTGAAGAAGGAAGCATGCACGCAGCGCGGGATGCTCCCGTGGAGGCCAGCATGCTGCCGGAGGGGACCGTGTGCTGCCCCTGGGCTGACAGCATGACTGCACAAATCAACAGGTTGTCTGGGGAGATGATGGCTCTCCGCAGCCGGCTGCACAAGCTGGTAGCACACCGAAGGTCTGCCTGGTGTCGGAAGGTGAGAGTTGGGGTGGCTGTCGGATGGGTAGCAACTTCTCAGATCCTTTATTTTTCAGTTCTCTTGCTACATCCCGTTCTAGGGCAGCCTCCCTCTTGGTGCTCTGTGTCAACCTGCAGACAACCTGCTCGTCTGTTTATGCCCACAGCATGCCAGGTGCTCTTTCAAACACAAAGTAAGCATCTGTCCCATAGAGACAGTGCGCTGAAAACAAAGTAAGTGTTCTTGCATTTGGAAGGGAAGGCATCAAAGGATAGGGGTTACAGAGAAGTGAATGGGAAGAGGAGGAAGTTGTGGCAGCCCCTGGAGGGAACAGAGGCAGCAGGCTGAAAGCATCTGTAATGGTTGCAGCAAGAAAAATAAAAGTTGGGTATTCACAGGGAAAGGAGGATGGGAGAAGCCAGAACTTGTCTTCTTTCACTGAGTTAGTCTTTGAAATGCCTGATGGGGGAAGGAAATAAGAAGGGTTTGAAATCTGTGAAATGAGAGAACGGAGTGCAAGTTTTGGTGCAAGAACAGGCTGGCTGTGGGAGGTTGGCTGAGGAGGAAGGCAGGTGATAGGAAGGAAATGTACATGGTGTTCACTGGCATAGAGACGGGGAGGCACAGGGAAGCACCCAGAGGGGCACTGGAGCATAAATAAAAGAGCCATTAATGTAGATGTAGGAGATAAATCTGTATATTAGCATGCTGACACAAGGAGAAGATCCGATGATGATGCAGGCATAAAAGCTAGCATTTTTTTACAGTCATGAAGGGGAAGGAACGATACCAGAGAATCTATGAAACCAGTTGATGGAAAAGAAGTGAAAGGAACAGTTGGGTCAGGTAGAACAGTAACAAAACTCTCCATGTCACTGTTTTGTATCCACATTAACTCAGAATTGTTAATTTGTCTTTTTTTTAAGGTTGAAGCATGGGTAGTTGGGATTATAGATCAGCTGACAGAACGAAAAGTAGCAGATACTTGCTCAAGAGTTCAAAAGAATCTAGCATGGGAAAAAATGTGTGGAGAAGAGCTGATCGCTCTCTTCCACTGCAAGGATAAGGAGCTAGTTGGGCTTGGATGGATAGGGGCAGGCAGGAGGAGCTGCTGCTTCATTCCAAGTGTGCAATCCTTCCCATGGGTCATTGGGGATATGAGCAGTGTACGTGAGTTCAGAATCTGTTAGATACATTATTTGAAGAAGAAATCCACCAACAGCTATCCAGTACACAAATGCAAATTACAACCTTGGCAAGTTGAGGGATAAAAATCATTGCAGGCTCAGAGAATATTCTGAAGTATCTCCAATATATTTGCTTTGATCTTGCAGTTTTCTCCGGGCACTTGCTGTCAGTCACAGTCAGATGGGGTGCTGGACAGGCAGCCTCTTGTGTGGTCTGATTTAGAATGTTGCAGGACAACTCAGACTTTGAATTTAAGAAGTAAACTTTCCACTGTGTGATTTCCAATAAGCTCTGGCTCCTTTTTATGTATAACATTATATATGCCTGTTAAATATGATGTAGTAATCACACTAACTTCTTATGCTTTAATTTGGAGGTGAAGTCCAATAATGTTAACTGATGAATTCTGCACAGTACATTGAAATAGATGCACTGATTGGTTTTGAATGATGGTTGGTCAAGTTCCACTGTTTCTGAAATTCACAGAATGTCATTTGAGTGCATAACTGTGGGAAACAAATGGAGTGCGTCTTGGTTGTTAAAAGGATAGTTTATCGCAAGTGCTTCCTCTTCTGGATCCCCCGGAACAGAATTGTTTCGTAATGCTGCTACGTGACAGCATTTTGGAAAGCCTGGAGGTCAGATGACTCTCCATTAATCCTCTTTAAATCAACCCTTCTTCCTGTCAGTGAAGCTGACTACGTGATGCTTTTTGCCTGCAGTCTGCCTTCTTTCCCCCAGCCGAGATGCTTGCTGAGTGCAGGCTGCTCTATCAGTTGTGCCCCCTTCAGTCTCTTCCCTGGAGAAATAAGCTTATCACATCTTTCTTTCTATATTCTTTTTTTAGTCAAACAAAGAGACGTTACAGCGGTAGCTAAAGTGGTCATTATCTCTAACTTTGTATCTTGTGGTAGTGAGGCATCTGGAAATTATCTTGGCTCTCACAAACGTGCCCATATGAGGGACAGTACGGTTTATTATAGCTGCTGTGCCCACTGTGTTGTACTTCATGAGAACTGTGATAATCCACCAAGCAATTATGTTGGTTGTTAGCAATGCGCCTGGTGTCTGTGCCAGGCAATTGAGTAGGAACTATTCTGAAGAGCAGAACTGAGGACGTGTGATTAGATGTGATATTCTGGGGAAGAGACAGCATAGGTTTTAAAGAGAGGAATCACAAACCTAAATTCTGCTGGAGCTCTTGGAATGACCACTGAGCTGGGCAAGGGAGGGGCTGGGTTGGCGTCACCCACTTGCATTTACAAATGGCATTTGATAAAGTTCCTGAAAGGATTCTCAACCAAAAAAAACCTGCCCATGTGAATGTGTTTCCTCTGACCCTTGAGCAAACAGCAGGAAGCAGAGAGCAGGCATCTGCCATCAGTTTGCAGAGGCAGTACCAGTGGAGCCTCACAAGCCCGTGCTGCTATGTGTGATCTGAGGAAGGAGGTGAAGAGCAAGAGGCCCAAGTGAAAGGAGACTCGATCACTGGGAGCACACATGAAGGACAGCAGGAAAAGATCATAGAGGGCCCTCTTAGAATGATAGAATGGCTTAGGTTGGAGGGGACCTTAAAGATCATCCACTTCCAAGCCCCCTGCCATGAGCAGGGTTGCCAACCAACAGATCAAACTGCCCAGGATCCCATCCAACCTGCCCTTGAACACCTCCAGAGATGGGGCATCCGCACCTCTCTGTGCAGCCTGTGCCGGTGTCTCACCACCTTCTGAGCAAAAATTTCTGCCTAACATCTAACCTGAATCTTTTTGTTAAATCTTTTGATTTCAAGCCATTCCCCTGCGTCCTATCACTGTCAGACTGTAAAAAGTCAATCCCCTCCTGCTTCTAAGTTCCCTTCAAGTACTGGAAGGCCGCAGTGAGGTCTCCAGTACCTTTTGTGGTACTGAGAAGTGAAGTAGCAAAATGTCAGATAAAATGGGATGGGAGATAAATCTGATAAAAATGCGTTTGAAGGAAAATCATAATTTTATGTCTGTTTTTGTGATCTGGCCATCATGTCGTGTGAATGAGCTCTTGGGGTTATAGCAGAAGTTCTGTGAAAATGTCAATGGTCAAAAATAGCAAATTAAATCCCAAGAATTGTAAGCAAAGCAGAAGAAAGTGAAATTTAAAATATTTCTATCAGTTTCTGGTACACTGTGTGCAGTTCTGGTTGTTGTCTGAGCTAAAAGAAAGACGTGATCGAGCTGGAAGGGCATAGAAAGGGGAAGTGATGATGACCCAAGCTGTGAAAGGCTTTCTGTGCAAGGAACATTCAGCTGGGTTAGGGCTCCTTGCTCTACAAGAGGAGTCAGTGAAGGGGAGTATCATGCTGGAGCAGAAGCAAACAATTGTACTGCTCCTTCATTCTCATGACTGGGCAAGTTCATGAAGGAAAAGATCTGTTGTTAAGCAATAAATATGAAAAATGTTCTCTGGTCAAGGAAGCCCTTCAGCTAAAAACTGTTGAAGTTTAGAAAGTTGTGTCGTACAGGGAAGTATGGCTATGAATTTGTCTAGTCCTGAACTTCTCTTGCTACTCACTGCTGAACTCTGTTGCAGACAGGCTGCTGGGTTAGGTGGACTTTGAGGGGTCTCTAATGTAAAGAGGGAAAGACTAAAGTGAGAAAGGAATTTTCAAATGCAAAGAAGTTTCTGTGGAGGGAAGAGATTTTTTTTTTCCTATGCTTTCCATGAATGGCACAAAAACATGCTTAAATTACAATACAGAGTTCTCATTGCATATTAAAGACAGAATTTCCTCGGACCCTCTACAAAGCAGATTATGCAAATATCTGTCAGGGATGGCTGAAGAGGAACTGGGCCTGCTGTAGGACTGTGGAAACCTGAATCTGTGATTGATTGATGGATTTAGGACAAGGTAGAGGTATTTCAGGTGTGTTAATGTCAGTGCTCTGCCACAGCACCTGGTTTGCAGCACTAAACACAGCTGCTTGTTATTCAGGATGTGGTGTCAAGGCAATGTATCTGTTTTTTACAAGATTAGTAATTTGTATAGTGTGATTCTGGTAGTGAAAACTATCAATCTTTAATCTTTTAAAATTAAGTAAGTTATTTTCCTCAGGAAAACATTTTCTTTTGTTTATCTCTGCCTGCCCCCAGCTCTTTTTTTTTTTTCTGGTTTTGTGCTTGGAACGACCCTGAAACCATTTCCCTTTCAAGGACATTGAGTGAAGATAACTGAATGTTGCTATGGGATTTGGGTGATTCGTGAAACCCTGATTAATATGACATTTTAACTGATACCCATCTGCAGGCAGAATTGTGTTTGGTATCTTGGAGGAGAAGAGGCATAAGGCATACCTGTATTGGCAGAGGTGTGATCTGAATATGTGGTTTTCTTATAGTTAGCTCTGCTCTTTTCCTTTTAGCCTTATTCTTTTCTATTCAGCCCTAGGTAAATAATCAGTTCTTCTTGGATGACATTTTGGTGGTTAAGCTTTGGAAATGTTTCTCTGCTTGAAGAAAAATGTAACTGAAAAAGAAGTCGTCTCCAAATTTGAAAACAGTTCTTGTTTGTTTGTTTGTTCCTTTATAAATATTTATTCTCTACTCCTCAGTTTAAGGGAGACCTTGATTTCATGTTAAACATTCTGTATCCAGGAGCTGAAGCATAGGGCACGTGACTCTAAATGAGGATCTCCTCAGTTTTAATCACATAAATGCTCACCAGCTACTGAGTTTCTGATGGAGCTTGTGATATTGTAACATGGGATCTTGGTGTTCGCTAGGGTTTAAAAACAAGCGAGGCTCCTTTCAGGTGATGGTGTGATGGAGCTTGCTCATGTGTGCATCTCTGAAGCATGGCTGAGAGAGAGTCAGAGCCATTCAGCTGAGCTTGAATGTACCTCCTCCATGTTTGAGCCATGTCCAGAAGTTCCAGCTGTGCCTGAGCACAGAGTACTGGGAGCTAACAGGAGGAGCTGTGGTCCTGCTGCCAGTGCACGGTGACGCCTGTCCTGTGTGAAAACCGAGGCATGGGCAGTGCCTGTGCATGGGTGGGGGAAGTAGAAATAATATTTCCCCCCTTGCACGGCTGGTGGGGCCCATTGGGGTGTGTGCTGGCCCAGCGTGTGCCCAGTGTGTTCCCCAATGCAGGGCTGTGTTGCTGCAACCTGAAGCCCAGGCTTTGTGGCAAAGCAGCAGCTGAGCTCTTGGTGGAAAGCTCTCTGAAGCTTTGTTGAGAGCTCTTTTTCTTTTTGAAAGCAAATTGTTCCCGTTTCATCTTGTCTATTTTTGCTGTTTATTCTCATTCTCCAGGCTTTCTGCTAATATGAAGATATCAGTGCAGCGAGTGGTTAATAATTACCCAGGCTGTGGGGATGCAGGAAGCGGAGGAGTGCTGGGGATGGTTCGGAGCAGTCAGCATATTCCCTGCCCCGGTCCCAGAGTGTTGTTGTGTTCCACTTTGAAAACCTCCATCTGGAGCATCGAGCAGCTGTCAGTGGAGCTTTTCATGCAAAAAGGAATTGAAGAACTAGCAGGGCCGTGAGAGCAGCTTTTGGAAGTGTATGGTTGGCTGGGCCCAGATGCCTGCGTAGGGGAGGAAACCCGGAGAGATCAACAGAAACATCCATCAAAGGGAGCAGTGGAGGACATGGACGGGAGGGTGGCAAGGAGGGACAGGGCTAATGGCTTTTATGTGTAGTTTGTATTTCGTTAAATGTAGGATTACGTTTGCTGCTGATGGAGCTGCCAAGGTATTAGCAGATTTAGGTTATTAGAAAGCATAGACCTGCTGTAAGCAGTAGGGAGTAAGGTGTTTAAGGGATGGAACTCTTTCCCTATGAGGACAGTCTGAGAGAGCTGGGGGTGTTCAGCATGAAGAGGAGAAGGCTCTGGGGAGACTTGAGAGCGGCCTGTCGGGATCTGAAGGGAAGGGTTATAAGAGGGAAGGGGACAGACTCCTCAGCAGGATCTGTGAAACAGGACAAGAGAAATGGTTTCAAACTAAAGGAGAGGAGATTTAGATTGGGTGTAAGGAAGAAGGTTTTTACAATAAAGGCAGTGAGGTGCTGACACAGGTTGCCCACAGAGGTGGTGGGCATCCCATCCCTGGAGACATTGAAGGTCAGGCCGGACGGGGCTCTGAGCACCTGATCGATCGCAGAGGAGTTGGACCGGGTGTCTTTTAGGGGTCCCTTCCAACTCAAATGATTCTATGATTCTATGTTCATGTGTGTGTTCTCTTTGCTTATGTGTTTTGTTGTGTTGCTGTATTTGTCAGGTTTTTATCAGTTTTCCTAACAGAAGAAGCTGCTTTCTTTCGGTAAGCACCCATGGAGACTGTGGTGAGACCCAGGTGACAGTTCCAGGAGGCAGTGAGCTCTGCCCTGTGCTGGAGGGAGGAAAGAAGCCATCTCTGTGCATCTCTGTTCTCCACAGCAGGATCTGATGTTTGCATTAGACCCAAAGCCTTTAGTTAGCCTGGCTCAAGTCTGGCACATAAAAGCATGGGGAAAGTTCCTGCATGTGAGCAGAGCTGGGAGGTTTATGAAATAATCTAGTTCACTTCTGAGAACTTCAGCCCGTTGCTCAGACTTGAATAGTCAATGCTAAGCTTGCAGCATGCAAACAGACGAAGAAGATAAGTATTTATTCTTTGTTTGCAGATGTAACTTGCTGTGCAGATTGCTGAGTGTGTGCTGAACCGTGTGAGAAAGACTCTGTACCAGATGCTAAATCAGCAAACTGATTTCAAACACACAAAAACTGGAACTGAAAATAAATTGTCCCACCTGACATTTTTCATGGGGCTTATATATTCTAAAGGACTCCAGCTCCTTAGGGAAGACAGAAACGTTAAAAAACAGAGTTCTGTCTCCAGTTTTGTGTGCAGAACTCTGGGGTTTGACGTGTGGGAGGAATTTTTTCTTGTTTCCCAAAAGATGCGATTTTCCCTTCCTTTGCCAAAAATGCAGGGTGTTTGCTCAGGTGACAGGATCAGTTAAGGCATAATCGATAACCAGTGTTAATATTTTACTCGTGTTATTTACCGAGATGTTGGATACCGACCAAGGCAGTGAAACATGCAGTAAATGCAGCTGAAGAATTATACTCCAATAAATTTTAGATGAGCTTTATTTAACAGTAAACTGTAAAAAAACACATTCCAACGAGAGAACGTGTTTTGTAGCCTCTGTAAATGTTTTAGTGCATTTTTTAAGAAATAAGTGTAGCACTTATGTTTGCACACTTAAAAGCACATCAAACATGGACAGAAATTGGGAATGCCTGTAGGGTTCAGATGCACAATGTCTGTGAGATGGTGGCTCCCAGCACTGCCTTTTTCTATTGAATATGAAAAGCTGTGGGGCTGCTGGGTAGGGATTTGGGGTCCCTGTGGCCACTGAGCTGCTGGGTTTCTGGAGCACAGTGCATGGTGAGCTGTGGTGATGCATCCTCTTGCCAGGGCAGCATCTTGGGGGCGTTCCTGCCTGATGGAGACTGTCTTAAACACTGCAGCCAGTGGCTGTATTTTAGAGCAGCTTTACCTGGAACACTCTTAATGTGTTTTACTGAGCTTTTCTGAGTGGGTTTTTGGGACAGTAACTTCCAGAAGGTATCTGGATTGCTTTTTACAGCTCAGGGCAGACCGTCAGGATGAGTTCTTCCTCCACCAGCAGAAGTTGTAAGTAGCATATTCCACAGTACTGCTTGGTTTTCGGATGAGTTGATAGGAGCTCGGTGCTTTTGGGAACAGGGCTGTTTGTACTGATGCTTAACTGTGAGTTTCTTTTTTTTCTTAAAACCTTGGCCTCATCCTCCCAGCTGTCTGCCCTGAAATCAAGGGTACTTGATCATAAGAGAAGCAAATATCTAACTCATTTCTTTGTCTTTCCCTTGTGCTTGTAGAAGAGCTGACATAAAAGTAAATCTGTAATTTAATATTGTCAGATCTCTTCTTCCTAGACAGAAATGCATCTAAATAAGGCTTCAGTGCACTTCTGAGTTTGGAACTCACTACTTTCAACTGCTTGTCTCATCAGCTCTCTCCAAGCCGTGAGAGCTGTCAGACTTTTCCCTTTGCAGGCTGTAGCTGCAGGGCTCAGCCTGTGACTCCTGCCAGCATCACGATGGCCATTCAGGCAGCTTCGTGCCCACTGCAGCCACTGCTCACCAGCAAAGCTGTGAGAGAAACCCCTTCAGCTGAATGAGTTTTTGGAGTAATGGCTTTCAAAAGCTTTTTCACTCAAACTCTGCAAATGTTTTACGCTGACAAACCTCCACCCAAGGGTGAGCGCTCCTTTGCCTCATGCCACTGTTGTGTTGGGTTGCTGCAGTGAGCTTTGCTCCTCCAGAAGCATGAGTGCAAGCAGTGCTGTATGTCCTGGCACGGCTTCTTTCATGCTGAACAGAGTGGTACAGCTCTGCTTGTGTAACAGTGGAGCCCTCCAAGCCCAGCAAGTCACCTACATCTGAGAAGGTATCTCCTATCAGCAGTGTTTGCTGCCTGAGATAAAAATTGGGAAGAACAAATTGAAAAATAAGTGAGCAATTTATTACATGAAGCAATACTTGTCTGCTGCCTTCTGTAATTTGTCGCTGTCAGTCTTTTTCAAGAAGCTCCGCAGCCTTTTTGCAAGTGTCTAAATTACTTAAACTGACGTACTGTGGTTTTCATTTAATACTTTTTCAGTTTGTGCATGTTACTATATAAATTTCTGTGATCTTTTAATTGAATTCAAAGATTTAAAAAGTGTAAAGATAAAACTAATTAGAAAGAAATAAAAGGCTAGTCTGCTAGATGGGATTTTTCTGGTTATTGTAAGTACTAATGACTTAGAATTTGGAGACAGAAATTATTCCCCTTGCACACTGAGAACTGTGTGCCATCTGGGATTTTTGCGAGTCTAAACTTCATCTCCCTCTGTCACTGATAGAGAACCTGCAAGTTGGTGCTCCTGGCTGGAGCTATCCCACCTTTGCAGCGTAGTGGGACCATACTGGGGGGGTTGCCTACCTTACAAGAGGCAGGTGAAGGGGTTTAAATAGTCCAGTTAATGTTTGGGGATTTGTTCCTGCCTGGTTGTGCCATCAGAGTTGCTTCAAATACCACATTTCATTTTTGATTCCTATCTGTTTTCCTCTTTTTGAGTTCAGTACTCCTCTGAAGTTAAACACTGGCAAAGCAAAGTGCTCGTACTAAAACCCGAGGAGCAGATAGTTCATAAAATATCCAGACAACAGGAAACGTTCTCCTAGTGAGAAGCTTTCAGCCCCGCTCCCTTCCTGCTGCCCTCAGGTATGTCCTTTAACAATCCCACCCCACTGCTGCCCCCGCAGCCCTTGGGCACACCGCTCAGCAGCCTCACAGTTTGGTTGCTTTGGGGCCTAAGAGGATTAATTTCCCTCTTGCTTTTTCCTGTGCAATAGATATTCACAGGCTCAGCAAACAGGCACTGCGCTTATCACTTATGTGCTTTTGTGTTTCACGCTGATATTTGCAGGTTTACTTTGCATTTTCTTGTAAAGAGCCTAGAAAATCTTACTGGCGTTCCTTTCCTGGTCTCTGAGGCCTGTGTCCTTTTCTGTTATCAGAAGCTTGTCTGATTTTTCTGACTCCTATCAATGTGGTATTTTGATACGTGATGCCAAATACAGACTGACTTGATTCTTTTTATTAAAAAAAAAAGTCAACAGAAACGTGGTATGCGTTCATGCAAGGTCAGGGTCTGGTTACTCCTCTGTATGAAATTACGCTGTAGGAAACTCTTAACTTTTTGTTGCTTTGCTTCCTCACCATCGTAATGCTTTCTATCAGAGAACAGCATGGATGCTGTCCTGAAGTCTTATGAAGTGCTTTGCGCTGTTGAGTGTATAGTGGGGGAAAGCAAGCAAGCAGCAGCGGTGCCTGGCCAGACTCTTGTAGCTGTTCTCGCTGAGTGCAGCTATGTGCATTTGTGATACTAAACTTGTATTTTTAGTTTCTCCCCGGAGGACTCCTCCCCCAGCTAAAAGCTGGCCTTCTATTGCTAGATGAAGTAGGTGCTTTGCCGCTGTGGCTTCCCTGTCAATTTGTTTTGCACTGACAATAGGTGTGCCTGGGAGCTAGCATTTGAATAGCGAATGTCTTGCTTAAAATGCATAAGATGGAGATGTATACATTCCTCTCTAATTGCAGGAAATTGCAAATCCGGGCAAAATTTGGAATGCAGCTGCTTGTATAATTACATCTGTCAGTTGCTGTAGCTCAGCTATACAACCCTTCTAAAATGCCTCCATAGTTTGTGGTACAAATAATGCACGCATTACTATTACTTTGATATCACCCCTTTTGGTTATTCTCCATCAGTTCCAGAGGCCTAAGCTGTTTCTTCTTGGTGAACTCATAATGAATGTGAGAAATCAGTAATTATATTAAGGTGAAATGTTGCTGCTAGCTATTTGTTAAGCCAAAGCTTTGAGCTTTTAGTAAGAAATACGTACGTGTGTACCTCAAGCCAGTCGGATTTGCTTACAGTTTCAGGTATGGGATATGCGCAAATGAATGGTTTTTCTGGCTTGTGAAAGAGGAGGCAATGGGCTCACTGGAAAGGTGTTAGATTATTGGTAGCTAAGTGGTACTGTCTGCTACTGGTCATAATAACGCATAGATAATAACGCATAGATGAGTGTTTTGGGATTAATGAAATGGGTTGGCCCCACTTACACCACCATCACAATTGCAAATGGATCAAAAAACTGGATAGGATTACGGGAGAGGTAATAAAGGAATTATTGTGTACCTCTTCTGGAGAGGTTAGAGAAGTGGAATTGAACCAAGGCAAAGTTGCTGCTGGATGATGTTCCGTAAGTTCCTAGGCAGAAGTGGAGTTCTGAAGGCACAAGACTTATTTTAGGTGAGAAATGGCGTAACAAGACCCAGTGGTTGAGGCAGAACTTAGCAAAAAGATGCACGTTTTAAGCCATAAGTGTATTTTACTGCTGAAATAACGTAGTGATAGAGAAGGGTTTTGATCAAGTGGAGCTTGTGTTTAAGGAAGAAAAAAAGTGTGTTTCTAAAGGAGACTCCATAGCTTAGCAAATGTAGCAGAACACGGCCGAAATTACTGGGTGAGATACTGTAGCCTGTGCTATGCAGAAGGTTAGGCTACTTCAGCACTTCATTTTAACTTTAAATCTGTAAATGCATGTGTGCCTTGCTATTAAATGGGCTATTTCAGAAGAACATCATGTCTCTGTGTGTACAATCAAGGATCACACAAGAAGAAGGGAACCTCATTTAGGCAGGGCAGTGTGGGAAGTGTTCGGCTGTTAAAATAGAAAATGATGGTTTCCAGAGCTTTTAACTGGTTATTCTTCAGGTCGTAGAAATTGCTGCAGAAAATTAAAAACCTTGAAAGCTTGTAACAAAGAGGCTTGATTCAGTGAGACAAGTTTTATAGAGCTGCAGTGCTAACTCTATAACTTCCTTAGAGGTTTGAAATTACATTTGGGCGAGTTGCTCTAAGATATGAATTGGAAATTAGAATGAGGTGGTTTTTTTATAGTAAAACACCTGCTTTACTCAGTGCTGTAGTGTTTCCAGAATAGCTGATCACAGACTGCTGTTGCTGTATTCTTGTTTTTCTATATAAGCAGCAAGTGCCTGTATTGAACGTCGGGGTCTGATTTTTTGGTAAGGTGCTGTTCAGCAAATGTTTGAACTTTGTAGGGTGTGCAGAGCTGTGTCCCCCTCCAGTCCTATAATTTTTCCCAGACAAAGTAGGAGCTGCAGGACTGGAGTCTCTGTTACTTAGTGCGTTCACAGCATGCCTTGGAATTGTGCCCTTTTCTCCTTCTCTGAGGCCGACTGTTCCCTGCCTACCGCTATGGAATCATACACTTAAGTGTGGTTGTTCACAAAATACTGACGTTTTTATTAGAAGAAACTGATCCACTAGCCAAACCGTTATTTGCTTGTTGTGAGACACAGAATGAACGGTTCTGCAAGTCGGCTGCTCTTGGGTGCCTTTAGAGGACTGGATGAGCTGATGAAAGCGGTCAGGTGATTATGTCCCTGATAGCAAAGGCAGTATGGCTTGGTCACTTGGATATTGCGTCCATTCTCATCTCCTAATTTCCTTTTGCTCCCCATCCCAAAGACAAGGTTTGAGGTTTTGCTCCGTTTGTTCCTGTGGCTCTGAGCACAAGGGGCTTCCTTCAGGCACGTGACTGAGTGGGGCAGAGTGTTCCTTTGCTTTGTGAGGCTGCTTTCAGGTTGCCACGTGAGGTTTTGCCAAGCTGAAATACTGGCATCCAGCATTTGGAAGATTGCCACTTCAGTTAGGTCATGACTGGAAAGGACTTAAATGATGCGGTGTGCTTATCTAGAGGTTTTACAAGATCTCTGTGGGATGCTGTGCATTTTGGCAAAGTTCTCTCCAAGGGCGTTCATGTCCAGCTTGCTGCTTAGCAGAAAAAGAACAATTTTTGCATCATTTTTATTGCACTTCTCATTAGCGAGCTGTTAAAACTCCATGAGGCGGAGCGGCCTCTCGGGGATGTTTGAGCCTCATCGAATGAGACACAAGCTCTGGGAAGCTCATTACCAGCAAGGTGCAGGCAAACGGGACGGAGCTGGGGAAACCGCAGCAACAAGGAAGGGCTGAGTTTCGAGCAGCGATGAGATAAATGGATTGCGCATCCTCTGCAGCTGATGAAAGCAGACCTCCCACAAGGTGGGACGTGGTCTTGGGAGTGTGAAACATGGCAGGCTTTGTTGACCCTGAGGCATGCAGAGGGACAGCACGTTTCTGTGGGTTCTTACAGTGCGTGTGACTGCTCTGTTGGGCTTGCAGGCGCGCTGAAGTGTTGTGAGCTGCTAACCGGATTAGTGCTCGCTCCAGAGCAGGGGATGTGTCAGTTGGAAGATGCTGGTTTCTTATCAGCTGATTCCCTCTAGTTCAGTGTGGTCGTTCTCAAAATGCACCGGGCCCCTTTGGCATGAGGTTGGTTCTGTAGAAGTGGGAATGCTGATGGTTAGGTTGTATTTATTCGAAGCGGGTGCACAGCAGTTGTCAGACAGCGCTATGTGCCCAACTGGGAATTCAAGTTCCAGCTTGGTAGATTGAGACCGAAAGGCAGAGCTGTGGGATCGGAAGGGGCAGGCACGAAATGCTGAGGCTCCTAATCCTTTACAATGTGTTTGTTTAATATAAAGTGGTCTGCCGAGATTGTTTTGCCGTGTGGAATAATCATTATGTGCTGACTAATGGGAGACAGCAAGCTGTTAAAAAGCATCAATTAACCATACAGGAGGGATGTTAGTGAGTATTTCCACATGTCTTCAGGATGTGAAGAGTAAAGAACATTACTGGAAGGCAACCCCAAGAGATTTTTAGCTATTCAAATCTACAGAGAGCAACTAGAGTGTTTGTGAAGGCGTATGGGGTTACAGAATTTGCCTTTACCAGGAAGAACAATGCAGAGAATAAACTGAACTGGCTCTCCAACTCCAGGTTGCCCTGTTATGACGGGAGCAGCGCTTTGCTAAACTTGTTCTCTTATTTCATATTCATTAGTTTGAAATTTTCTCTTACTAAATTCGTCTAACGTTGTTCCAGGAAATGTTGGTCCTCTTCACAGAAGGCAGCACGTGCAGTGCCTTGCTGATACTGTGTTTCCCCGGCTGCTGTTCTTGTCCTTACTGCTGCTCTTGCTTCAGCACAGCAATTCCTACCTCAGCTGTTTCTGCGACGTTAAAACTCTATGCACTTAATGCTGAAAGGATCACGCTCTTCCATCTTGTGTCTTGCTCTAAGGGTAATAAAAATCTCCACTTTTGGCTGGTATGAAAACCTACGTTTCATTAGGAATACCTCATACAGCCCTGGCAGTGTTCTGCCTGAGTTTAATGCAAAAAATAAATAACATTTTGTGGGCTCTGTTTGCTTAGTAATTTTGTTCTGTGTAAGTAACTGGAGATCTTCCCCACCCTGCATTCCAGTGTTAAACCCACTCTGTGCAAACTTCACTTTCCATTTGTTCACTGTCAGTGGGGAGCGCAGATAACATGGAATTTGTTTTTTTCTGTTTTGTTTCTTCTAAATTGTTGTTAGAGAACTGAACCACAGATGCTCTTGACGCCAACAGCGAGAGGTGCCCTGGGATTCCGTGGGGATTATGATAAAGAGGGACCCTTGGCTCTTGGGCAAGGGCAAAGATAGACTTCTCTCTGCTTCAACTCTCTATTCAAATGCTTTAATCAGCAGAGGTCTCCTCTAACAGATGGTTCTGCATCGATAAAGCCTTTAACAAGTGAGGAAAAATTCAGAGCAACTTACTCCTTTTCTGACTTGATTGATTTTCTTGATCTTTGTTGAGAGTGGGGAGGGATAATGCATCAGAAGACTCTGGAGAGGATTAATTACTTGGCCGCAAAACACATGAAGATATTGTGATAAAAGACTTGGAATGAATGAATGAAGCTGGTGTCAGTGGAGAAGTTTAGCTGTGACTGCAGCTCTGACTAATCCCTGGTGTTTCAGAGGGATACAAAATATCCCCCAGCTTACAGAGAACTGGTCAAAGCCCTAACACGTGAGATACTGATATCTGAACGCGGATCTGTGGATTTAAAACCCCGAGGAGGAGTTCAGCTTCACCCCTGGCCAGGGATGGGAGGAGTGGAAGGGGTGTTATTAGCACGGAGCTTGACCTGAGCTGAGCTTTGGCCAAAGGATTCATCCTTGGAGCAGCAATGGAGCATTTCATGGTTCATTATCCTCACAGTAGGCAACAATGTCTTATTCTGAAGCTGAATATCTGGTTCGTGTTTTCATCCATTTGATCTTCTTATGCCTTTGTCAGCAAAGTCTGGTCTCTCACCTCTATCTTTTTGACTTTTAGGATCTAAAACAAGTTATGTCTCTGCATGAGTGGAATAGCTGGAGCTCTTGAAGTCTCACATTTTAAGGCTTGTTTTCTGGGCTATGAGTCATTGGGTGACCTGCCTTTGAATCCTGCACTTTTTCCTTTTTGTTTGAAATTTTGCTGTTTTTCGGCTGAGCTGATTTGGCAGCTGGCTGCCGTAGCAGAAAGCTGTGAGGCCGCCTTGCCCATTGCTGCCAGGTGCGTGGGCCTGCCTGTGGCCCCAGCCCTGGTGCTCTCCACACAACCCAGGTCCTGTTTGGGCTTGGTAATGCAGCAGAGTGCTTTCTGCTAGGCGTTAGAAGTTGATTAGACTGATGGAGAGGGCTGATAGAGAGCTGTGAGAAGGCAAAACAGTGGAAACGTGGGGCAGGGAGGGGGCCGGGGTGGTCCCTCTGTGGACCGCCCCATGCCAGGCTGTGCCCTTCCCAGTTCCACCCACAGCTCTCCAGTGATCAGCTTGTGTTGGACTCCACCAACCACCACCTAGAGGCTGTGTACAACATAATGTGCCATTAGCCCAAGAACCATTTCCCTGAAGGCCTCAGTAGGGAACCTCTTCTTATGAATGTTTCCCCACTGACAACTACATTTTGAGATGAGTCACTGAATTCGTGTTTAATCCACTTGTGAAATTGGCAAGGCAATTACCATCTTGCAAGTTCTTCGCATCAAATTGTTAGTGAACATTAAATAAAATGCTTTGGAGAAATCTCAGTATATACAATTGCTTTTATCCAGACTATTCTGTCACAAGAAAAGCTTTGCTTTATTGGGCCTATCTTCAGTGTGCTGCCCGTAATTCATTTTGTTCTAACCCTATACTTCCTTGTCTCTGCTTCATTATTTTTGTTTTACTACTTGTTACCCGTAATGAGAATGAAGGAATTGCTAGCTTACAGTTGCCATCCCTCCTTTTTCACATTGCCAAGTACAGAAAGCATTTGCAAATGGAATTAGTGCCGTTAGTCACGAAGCAGTTAATCTGTTCTGACAACGAGGTGGCTGATAGCACAGTGGTGATGAAGGTCACTCTCCTGGGTCTCCCTGCGTGTTCTGCTCTGAAGCAGAGCCACCCCCTCTGCGGTGCGAGGGGAGAACACGGAGCCCTCGTGTGTTAGTCATCAGGGCAGGGGATGCTGGGCTGCGAAGCTGCCAAGAAATGACCACAGGCAGCTTTTTGGTCTCTGGTGCTGCTACCTGATAGAAAGCACGTTAGTTTAATTCAGTTTTTGCTGCTGTGCACTTGAGTTTACACTCAATTGGCTCCTGTCTCTTTGGTACATCCCAGTCCAAACATGACATTTTGTGTTGCTTCCTGGCGTGAGGAGTTGTTCACAGAAACCTACCATACTCTTTTTTTTTTTTTTTTTTAATCTCTACAGGTGAAAACAAGAGAGGGAGAACTGCAGAAAGAGGACTTCTCTGCCGTCCTAGGAAAGATACAGGAAGCAGCGGAGCTGAAACTACTAGATCTTTCCAATCATGGTGCTCCAAACAAAAACAAAATGCATGGGTCATACAGGCTGGTGTTTAGAAGCAAACATTCTGCCAGCAAAACAGGCTTTGGTGGATCTGTATCCAAGGAGCCTGTTCCAGCTGTCAGTGCTACAGAGGTGATCAGAGAACTGCGGATGAGAGAGGCCAGCCTACAGAGAGAGCTGAAGCAGCTGCAGGATGAGTGCAAGCAGAGGTTGGATGAAATTGCAGAGAGGTTGGATGGAGTGATTTGTATCTCCCCTTGAAGAGATAAAACTGGACTCAGAAGAACAAAGGAGCAGGCTTATTTGATCAGAACACACTTGTGCAGTTTGTCACGGGGGTGTGCAAGATGAGGAACCAAATGTGAGCTTTGATATTTAAGCCTGGGAATCGTAACTTGTTTCTGCTTTGTGACTTGCACTGGGGCCATAACCTCGGTGGTTCTGCCTGCAGCCTCTTTATTGCTAACCTTGCCAATTAAATTCTGCAGCAGGCCTTAGTGGGAGTGTGCTTAAATCTCCCTTTTATCTTTTAGATGTCTAGTTCTTCTGCCAAGTGCTGGCTCTTTCAGAATGTTCAGCTGCTAGACACAGCTTACTTTGAGGCTGCAGATTGGAGTACTAATTGCATTCAACATTTTCCAGCAAGTGGAAGCGTTCATTAGTCAGAAAAATCCAGGTACTGGAGAACATACAAAGCACCATGGCTCAGAGAGATTGGGAAAGTATGCTATTTTAATGCAGCTGGTTTGCATATTTGTGGCAGCTATAAGGCAGCCACTGTAAAGAGAAACAAATGCCTTATAATAAATAAGGCAGCACGCTGACTTCATTTACTGGTGTGATGCACTTCAAGTAATCAGGTTCTCAAAGAGAACAAACTAGAAACCCATTCACCAAGTTACGAGTCACAGTGAGATAACTTATGGGTCTGCTATAGGAAGTTTCTGTGAGATAGAAGTATGACCCTTGCTTCCATGCACGAGGAGTCTCCGAGCTCTTATCTCTGGAGGCTTCTTTCCCTGGAATATGCAAATGCTTTTCACTTGGCATGCATTTCCTGCCCTTTTCTGCTTTGCTCTCACTAAAGAATGTTTTTATGTTCTAGTTGTACGCTTTCAGGAATAAATAAAAAGAAAAGAAAACAGTTTGATTTTCTTGTGAATTGCTGTGAGCAACCGGCTTTCCTTGGCCTGGCATTCTGTCTGCTGTTCCAGCTCACGGCGCTGATGGCCACTTTTGGCTCCTGCCTCTGCTGAATGTGAGGAGCCTTTAAGGATCTTCCCAGGCACTGGTGTGATTGCTGCTCTGCAGGTGACGATGCACAGGTAAGAGTGGGTGGGCGATGCTCAGATCTCCTGGTTTCTTCAACATCAAGTCAAGTTCAGAGGCTTCCAGACCCTGCACCACCCGTGTTGGTTCTCACGCAGTCTTTGCCAGAGCAAGTGGCAGCACAAACGTTGTTGGAAAGCTGTGTGTGGAGGGCTGGTTTGCCCTGGGCTCACCCAGCTTGGCAAGGTCAGTTTGATATGGACCGGCTTTCAGACAGACTGTCTCTTTCTGAGCATTTCCTGTCTCCTTCAGGTTTGATACGAAGACGTTTTCATGTTGCACTGCATTTAGGTTTAAAACATTGCTCTCCAAGGATTATTTGTTCTCGTGGGATGTACAGCAGTGCAGTGTGGACAAATGCTTTTTAGCTGGGGGAGAGCTCGCATTCAAGTGTCGGTTTTGTTCATGGCTTGCTTAGCAGGAGCAGGAGGTGATCGTCCCCTGTGCAACTTCTCCTCAGAGTGGTGAGGCGCTGGGCTGGGCTGCCCAGGGAGGTGGTGGGGTCACTGTCCCTGGAGATGTTCCAGAACCATGGAGATGCGGCACTAAGGGACGTGGGCAGTGGGCATGGAGGGGGTGAGTTGGTGGTTGGACTAGGTGATCTTGGAGGTCTTCTTAAGGAAGTATTTGTAGGACTTTACACGTGAGGTTTCTCGTACACCAGCGTGGAGGTGTTAATAGAAAAGCACAGTTTAACCCATTTCTGTGATGCAGTTGATGCTTGCTTTCCCAAACATCTTGCTAGGAAAATGGAATTGGCCATAAATACTTCATTGGCTGGTAACTCTGGCTTGCACTGCGTGGCTAGAAATATCCCTCCCCAAATAACTGAGCATCAGGCAGCTTGCAGTCAAAACAGGAGGTTTGCTTTGCAAAAGGCAAGCGAGGCATCTGCAGTCAGTGCTCCCGACAGCACCGCGCCTGCTGGTAAATAAGGGCTGCAACCTGTGTTTAAAAATAAGAGCTGCTGGGAGTAGCGATTTCCAGCGTGGAGTGTTTTGGGTTCCCTGTGGGATTCCTCCAGCAGCGCCTGCGGGAGGATGAGCTGGTGGCAGTGTGAGCGTGTGTCTGCCTGATCCTGCTCGCTGCTCTGCCCCTCAGCTGCTTACGGGAAGAGACTCGGGGCTTGGCCCGTCCTTTCTTCCCGGACGCAGCTCTCTTGGGGTATGGTGAGTCTGGTTCCGTGCCCTGTGAGCATGGAGAGAGGGACCCAGCTGGCTGCGGTTGATCGGGGTTATCTGTGGGGCTGGTGGCCCCTGCTCTGCTCTCCTGCCCTGCCACTCCCGAGGCCTGGGGGCTGCCCGGGCAGGGAGGAGGGCAGGGGAGAGCCCAGACAGTAAAGCTCGATGGCAAGTTGTTTACTTGGCATTGCTGTGTTTGCCAAAAACAATATTAATTTTGCCTTTCAATGAAGGGAACGCTCTGCTGATTAGCCACAGGGGCAGCATTTGTTCAGGAAAGCAGCTTTAATGGGCCTGTATATCATGCTGTAACTCATAGGGCCAGGCAACAGGAGCTCCTGCAGTGTGTGCGTGGCCGTGGCTGGGTGCGGGCGACGACATGCTGGGGCAGGGAAGGAGCAGGGGGGTTCTGGCTGCATGGGGTTAGCTGTGCTCCGTTGTGCTGGGAGGTGGTGGTGATTAGGATTAGGATTTGTCCTCAGGCCGGGCTGTGTGCGTTCGGCCCGCTGCTCCGAGCATCCCTGAGCCTCACTGCGCGTCAAATGGAACAGACTAATGAAATGGATTAGGCTCTTAGCAGCACGTTTGGTGAGTGAAGCTCTCCCCTCCAGGCACTTGTTCATCTGTGCTAACGGCGCTCAGGGCTGTGCTGGGGAGGAGGGGACCTGGGAATCCCGCTCTGCGGCAGGCTGAGGTGCTTGGGCTGCTTTGGGGACGTTCCCTGCATGAGTCCCTGGGGGGAGGGCTCTGTGGGGGGCTTGGGTGTGGATCTCTGGGGCCTGGGAATGGTTAAAGTCATTTGGCTCAGGGCTTGCTACGCAATTAGTCATTGGGGTAGTGCAGCCTGATGTCACTGCTGTTTCCATGGCGATGGGAACAGGCAGGGAGGAGTGTGTGGATGAGAGCATCCCCAGCCCATCACTGGGGGTCTGGTCTGGGAGGAGCCCAGCAAATGGTGGGGTTTGGGGCCATCCTATTGTGAAAAGTTCCCATCAGCTGGTCCCACAGCCCTGGTCCTGGCCCCTTGCTGGCTGCTGGGCATTGCACAGAAATGATGGTAGCAAAGATAATAGATGCGGGGCAGAGGCATTGTCCCAGTGGAAGGGAGCATATTCCAGGTGCTGGTGCCAAAGGAGAGATCCCCATGCCCTACAGCCTACAAGGAGAGGGGCGTGACAGCCTGCTTGTTAATGACAGATGCCATTAGACGTGATATGAAATACGCGGCCAGGTGAGTTACAGCCTGGCCTGGGTCTGATTTACTGCACGCCAGCTATGGCAGGCTATTAATTCTACTTCCACCTAAGTGCTAGGTTAGCATCCTGCTCCTCCCGGCCACACAAGGCAGCTCCTGGAGGAGCAGGGCCAGGAGCTGTGCGCAGGCTGTGGCACCCTGCTGCGCCCTGCTCACGTCCCATGCAGGTGTCGGAGCCGGGCTGCTGCTCTTCCACTCGCTGAGCATCGAGATCTAATCTGTGTTGAGGGCAAACTTAGGGAGCTGGTGGAGAGCGTCTGTCGGAGAGGTACAGGGAAGGGACCAAGCATAATGCAATTGCTTCATTTGAAGCAATTAGAGCGGAGCAAAACTGTGTTTTTTCTAAACGGATTCAATATTGGTAAGTGATGCACGGCTGCTTTTTGTTAGCGCAGAGCTGAAAAGCAATTTTCCCGTGTGCTGGGGCCAGCGTGGAGGTCTGACATGGGCCGTGGTGGGGATTCCCATCCTGCATGGGAATGAGCTCCAGCTCCCGGAGCCAGCACTGGGCTGTCCTGCAGCCACAGCAGAGGTGTGAATGGTTGGCCTCAGCCAATTTGTATCCAACTGGAAATTAAGCTTTATTAGTCTAAATACAGCTGTGTTTTCATCAGCCCACTAACCTTTTCCTCTTTAATCTTTGCTTATGTCTTAAAAAATCCACTTTCGGTATAAGACTGTCAGATTTAATCCTTTTTAAATATCCTTTTCCCTGGTGAGGCAGCAAGATTTCCCAGGCAGCCCTGAAAGTTGCAGATAAGATTTTGCTGGAATAAGACATCCAAATTAAATGAAGTCTGTATTTAGAGCAGCCTTCTGGGGGGTATCCCATTTTGTCTGTGTTTGTCTGCAACTTGCAAGCATGCTTTTTGGTGCAGGATTGCTCACCAGTGCCGGAGAGCTCCTAGCAGCTTGGCGGAGCAGGAATGGAAGCTCTGTCCTGCAGCTGAGCGTGGAGCGCCTGGGCTGGGCAGCTGGTGCCCCTGCACACCACGCTGTGCTGGGGTGCCCTGAGTTGTTGATGCACATCCTGCATCCCATACGCCCCACTCAATTGCATACCCACGCACCCTGCATCCTGCACCCTCCGCATCCCATCGCTCTGCGTCCTATACGCTGTGCACATCCTGCATCCCGTACACCCTGCGCAACTGCACACCCTGCATCCCGCCTCGCTCAGCAGCGGTGTCTGGCACAGCCAGCCAGCCCCGTATTGCTGCTCACCCTAACAGGGCTGCTGGCAGCGAACTCGGCTCTGAGCACTTTGCTGTCCAAGGATGAACGCTGCAAGATGAAAGCTTTGTGTATTATTTTTTTGCTCCAAGTACGGCCGTTATCATTGAAAGCGATCTTTAGTGCCTGCTTTTGACATCTTCCTTTCAGCCCCGCAGACTGATTTCCATTGCCTGAAGAGTAAATCGGGCTATTCCCACGCTGCAAGAATTCTCTGCTAGAAATGGAGGCGAGGTCGGAGCTGAAGCTCACACGTTCTCGTCGGCAGCCATCAGATGGAAACGGCACTGGATGGGAACAGACGGAGCGAGGGCCCCCGAAGCAGTGAGAGTCCCAGCACAGAACCTTCATCTTCTGGCATCGCTGTGTCCTTCCCTATTTCTTAAATGCCGCCTTTAGTATTAAATCACCTTGCCTCGCCCTGAGAAGCTCCACGTGCAGCCTGTCCCGCTGCTGCCCAGGGCTGCTGCAGGGGCACGCAGTCCCCAGCACATTGCGCCCTGACGCGCACACGGCGGATGCTGGGTATTGTTGCTGCAAGATTGCAAGCAGAGTGATTTATGGCTTTGGGATTTTGTGACATCTTTTTCTTGTTTAATCATCTCTGTCTCACCCAAGGTGCAAGACTGTGTCTTCCTGACAAAAGCAAACAGAAAGGAATTGCTTTTTGTCTTTCCTTCTCTGTGGCATCTGCCGAGGCTCCTTCCTTCTGTTGCGCTCCGGCACGCACGCAGCCCGCAGCACCAGCTCCCGTGCCCACACTGGGGCAGCTCCTGCCCCGGGGGACACTCCTCTGCCAGCACACCCAGTCTGGCAGGGGAAGCCCTCCAGTTCCCTGCAGACGTGGAGCCCTGTAGCCCTGCAGCCCGCAGGGGCCAGGCTCGGGCTCTGCGCCGTATATTTTCATTACTGCAAAGATCTCAGGCTAAGGACGCTTAAACTGTAATAAATAGATAAACTGTTGCTGGAGACTCCCAAACAGGGTGGTGGAGGCATAGGAAGGCACAATTACCTTGCAGTGTAATTGAAGCTCTCGGAGAGGTCGCTTTTTTTCCATGCCCCTTAATTTCTTGTGATGAATAGTTCCTAATACGCACCTGACAAAGATGCTCAGACATTGCTGCTGAGTGAGGCGATGGGAGAAGGGAGGGAGGCTTCTGGCTGTGCTTCGGGGGCATGGGGCTGGATATGCGGAAAGCTTCTTCTCCAAAAGAGCGGTGCTGTGCTGGCATCGGCTGCCCCGCGGGTGGTGGGGTCACCGTCCCGGGGGGATGTTCCAGAACCGCAGGGATGTGGCACTGAGGGATGTGGTCACTGGTGGGGATGGGCTGGGGTTGGACTCGGGGACCTGAGAGGTCTTTTCCAGCTGTAAATCTCAGCAGCACGCGTTGTTCCCCCGGCAGGGAGAGCCGAGCGCCCGGACGGAAGGGACTGACAGCTCAATTTTTCAGAAATCTGTTGTTTCTGATTACTCGTGTAACCTGCTTTGGTTACAGGCTTTTATCTGCACCTGCTGTTCGCTTCGCTGTAAATCTCAGTCCAGGCGCTCAGCCTGGTGGGGGCCTGTGTGATCCGGCTCTGTCTATTCATTAGTGCCTTCTGATGGCCCGGTAAAACCTTTTTGCATGAAAATGGCCATTCATTTTGCTGCGGAGGGCACCCAAAGTTACCCATAAAATTAGAGCTTTATTTCAGCAGCAAGCGTCCCTGCAGGACACAGGGCAGCGCTGCCGGCCCAGCTGCTGCGGGTGGGGAGGATTCAACCCCTGTGCAGCGCAGGCTGCGGGATGGCCTGGGGACCTGCCCAGCCCTGTGGGCCCCGGGTGTGGGGAGCAGTGTACAGAAATGCAGGAGCCCGGGGAAAGCCAGGAGGATGCAATTAGGCGTGCAGAGAGGGTTCATATCAGAGGATGTAATTCCATTTCCACGCGTTCCCCAGAGAAATGGGAGTTAAACAACGAAAAGATTGATTTTCCAATGAATACCAATTTGTTTTCGAACCGGAATATCAAATTACGGACGGGTGGGAGAGGGGGAGCGCGGCGCGGAGCGAGAGGGGCCTTGTTCTAAATGGGCAAACAATTAATTCCCAGATTCATTACGACGGCGGTGAGTGAGGGCACACCACACAGTAAATGCATTTAGTTTGGAGCCCAGCATTTCCCTTGATGAGATCGGGAGCTCAGTGTACTCTTTCCATCAGCGAAGCTTCCCTTCCCTGCTACACTTAATTACCATTACCTCTCCATCACTGCGGGATGCGACTGGCAGCGATGTGAGGCTGCAAGCATCACACCCAGGGCTGCGCACCACCTGCCCGTCCCTCCCGCTATGCTCAGCACACGTGGAGGTGGTCGGCCCCTCAGCCGAGCAGCCCGGGCACCAGCTTGGTAGCAATTGCTGCGCCGTATTACTGGCTTTCCTCAGCCCTGCTCAATTAGCGAGCAGCCTCGGCCTCAGCAATATTTTGCTCCGTTATCTGATGCGATATTGATGCGCAGTGCTGGGAGTAATTCCCTAAATACCAACAGAGGCATTGATTTTCAGTATCCAGAAGTGCATCTCCTCCTGACCGCTGCCCTTTCTGCCGGTGCAACGCTAAGTTATAATGAGCTTTCCCCAGCCAACAAATGGAGAGGGTTTGCTTTCCTTTCCCCTCCGCCTCTCTTTGTGGCACCCTCTTGTTGCCTTCCTGCCCACGGGGCTGTATTTTCGGGAGATAGGGTTAGGATGATTTTGCATCTCTTTCTGAGAAATGCAGTGCTTTCCTGGACCACAGCAACCTGCCTTCCCTCCAGCTTCCCCTTTACTACGGGGAATGAGTTTCGGAGCAGTTTGTCAGCTCGTTACTCGAAGCATTTCCCGTTAGGTGTCTGATTAGTGTTCTACAGGCTGGGCTGCCCCCAGACACTCAGCCAAGGGCGGGGGCAGTGAAATGAATGCGCAGAACGGGTTCCTCCTCCCTGTGCTCAGCCAGGTGCTGGCGGCGGGAGTGGGAGCAGCGGGCTGAGCATCTGCACGTTGGCCTGCGTGCAGCTCAGAAGTCATCATTAGCCCAACTCATTAAGCCATTAACGATGCTCGAGCATGTAAAGTACATTAAAAACCTCTTTTTAAGCAGCGAGTTAACCCCACAGCTTCTAGGGTCAGTGAAAATGGAAATGCATGGCATTAGTGCAGGATTTAAGGGCTCTTGCACAGGGTTGGCTGGTGCTGCCCTCTCCTCCCTTGGGGAGATACAGTAGATACTTCATTTATCACACAAATTAATAGGGTTTGGGCCACCTCAGTAAATAAGTGAGTCTGTGTCAAGGGAGTCATATGGAAAAAGAAATACTTTTGTGGGAGTTATGTCTTGCTAAGCTTCCTTTGCCCCTCCTCTGTCCCACGGACCCATGGCAGGCCCTCCACAGAGATGCTGATGCCTGTCTTCTCACCTCCGGGACCTGAAGGGAACATCAGACTGCAACCTTCACTCCTCTGGAGAAGCACAAATACGGACAGCTCAGGGCTGGATGCTGTGCATGTGCATGGGCACACGTATGTGATTCCTGATGCTGCCTCTCCCTTGTCCTGTGTGCTCCTATGGGTCTCCTTTGGGGCTCCTGCTGGGTTCCTTTTGGGCTCCTTTAGGCTCCCTTGGGTCTCCCATGGTGCTCCAATGGGTCTCCCTTGGTGCTCTTTTGGGGCCTCTATGGGGGTCCTTTGGGACTCCTTTTGGGGTTCCTTTGGGATTCCTATAGGACTCCTTTGGGGCTCCTTTAGGGCTCCTCTGGGGCTCCTTTGGGGTTCCTATAGGGCTTATTTGGGGCTCCTTTAAGTTCCCTTGGGCATCCCTTGGGCTCTGGGAGGCACACCCTTGGTGCCTGGTGCTGGTGCCATCCTGCAGAGCAGGGTGCAAGGTGAGCACGGTGTCGCTGAGGCCTCTGCAGCGTCTCCCAGCATGAGATAAAGCCGCTTTATTGTTTGGTGCTAACAGTGTGATTTGCTAACACATTACCCAGGGGTGACACAATCTGTACCGTTTAAAGGGAAATGTTAGAGCTGTCACTTCGGCAGGAGGTGTTTGGATGTGCTAAATGGGTCACTCCGCTGAGACAAAGACTGCCAACCTGAATTGATGATGCGCTGTAGAGGGATGGAGACTTGGGTGCTGCCCTCGAGCTGGACCTGGCTGGGCCATGCAGGTTCCCAGAGCCCGTGCAGAGCTGCTGGAGGGAGGTGGTGCCCTGGGGGGCAGGACCCCCTGCCCAGTGCCAATGGGGAATCATCGGGGGGGAGGGGGACACGGGGCTGAGGACACGGGGACGAGGACACCTCGGGGGGTAAGAGCAAAAAAAAATGATTCACCATTGGCATGGATTCTGAAGCTTTAGTGCGGTAGCAAGCCAAGGGAGTTTGCTGTATCTTAATATAATATAAGGCAATCAACAGCAGTAGGAAAGTATCTTAAAACTAGCTATTGATTTTCTGCCCAGTACAACGTCCCTCAGCTATTTCCCAGCCTCCCTGCAGCCACAGCCACAGGGCCACGGCCCCGCACTGCCCCAGCTGCAGCAATGGGCAGCAGGGTCCCCTGGGATCACCACCACGGCCATCCAACAAGAGGAGAGCTGCGACCCACCTGCCCTTGCTGCGGGTTTTGGGGCAGACGGACAGGCAGGGGTCTGTCTCTGAGCAACAGAGATGTAATTATCCGGCAGGGCGTAATTAACAGCAGGAAGAAGGTCCTTGGTTCGTCAGTGCATCGATCAGAAAATGAAATCTTTGTGTTTCCAGCACATTGAAAACAGGAGGGAGGATCTCTTCCAGCACTGCCCCCTCGGGTCTTCCAGACATTGTACTGAGAGCCACCAACCATGGATAAGCACCGGCCCCAGTGGGACGGCTGGGGCTGAGCAGAAGCCCCCGAAGTGCCCCAGAAGAGCAGGGGATGCAGAGGGAAGGCTGAGGTTTTGCCTTTCCATTCCTCACCTCAGACATTAAGCCTTGGGGCAGGGATGATGCGATGTAGCTTCCTTAAAACACGCTCCCACGGACAGCTGGGCTGTGTGACAGCTCTCTGCAGGAAATCGGGCAGCAGGTATTTCTGTGCACTCACACAAGTCCCCGTGTAGCAGCTAAATATACCCACCTTGTCGTTACCTCGTTAACGAATCACCCTCACTCTGCACAACACGGCTCTCCCAAGCCCCCACGGCATTCCGGTGACTGCAGGTCACAATGCAACAAGGAAGAACCCAGCAGCGGGGCTGGCTGTGCAGCACGGAGTGGGCAGAGCACAGGGTGAGTCCCTGCGTGGTGCAGACCCCCATTCCACCCCACGCCAGGCAGAGTCCTGCTGCGGGACCCCGCAGCCTGGCCGCAGAGAGTGGCCCCCAGGGATCAGCCACAATCCCTCATCCTGGAGGCAAATTATTCAGGCTGCAGAGGCTGCCTGGGGAGCTTTATTTTTAGAGGAGCCTCTGAATTATGCATGAAACAGAGGGAGGGATGGCGGTATTTCATAGGAAATTACAACAAGGGGCAGCATCGGACCCTTGACTCGAGCACGGAGGGTCAATCAGACACCTGCACAGAGCACGGGGCTGTGTCTGCAGGAGCTGGAGGGAAAGGCTTGCTGCAGCGCAGCCCACAGCCCTGCTGCCAGCTGCAAGCAATGGCAGCTTGTGGGGAGCTATAAAGAGCAGGGACTGGGGCTGCCCTCCTCCTTGCACGGTGGGGAAGCAGCGTGGGGAAAGTGGAGCTGGGAGCACTGCGAAGCTCCTGCACCGTCTGGTCTCTGAGGGGACAGCTGAGCAGTGAGTTTGCTCTGTGCCAGAGGCTGGTTTTGTTTATTTGTTTATTTATTTATGTATTTATTTTCTTCTCCAGCCAAACTGTTTTGCTTTCTTTAATCCTCCTTTTGTACAGAGGCTGGAAACCTCCCTGAGGTTCCCAAGGGGTGACTCCCAGAGCTGCGCCTGGCAATCCCAGCCTCTGGCAGCAGCTTTAAGCGTTGGCTCTGCGAGATGGGAGCGTGCATGGGGCAGCACCAACTCCTTCACCCCAGCAGAGCTGGGGCTGGGACCCTGCTGCGAAGGGAGAGGGGCCATGCACCGCCCATGTGTCCGAGAGGGGCTGGACAGGGATGGCGGTGGAATAAGGAAACGTGTTGCTAGGAGACATCAAACTGGGGCTCAATAATTCATAAGAGCTCTGCGATGAAGTGAATTATTTAGGGTGTGGGAGGCTGTAGGGCCCCCCTCCAGCCCTACTGCCCACCTTGGCTCCCCGGGGAGGGACTCCAAAGGACGAGATGGGGCTGGGGGGCCCTGCAGCCCAAACAAGCCCCCCAAATCAAAGCAGGGAGCCTGGCAGCCCCCATCTGCTACCCAGCGCCCAGAGGTGTGCAGACCAGGAGGAGGAGCTGGGGGCTTCTCCGTGCCCAGTGTGAGCACCGATGGCAGCAGCTCAGGAGGAAGCACAGCTTTATTCCAGTGGCTCTGTTTTCAGGCTCATCCAAATGACTTGGTGCTTGGCAATGAGTTTTGCCTCCCCCCAAATGCTATGATTTCTAAGTCCTAATGTTAAACAGAAACAACCCTGACAGGCTCCAGCGATCTGTTAGAAATGTTTCATTTGGAAATCAAACTGAATTTAAATGATGATGGTAAGTATTGGAGAACAAAACCAATGGGTTTTCTTACGAGTTGAGCTGAGCGCTTCATTCAATGTGAAGTCAGGACTTAAAGGAAAACAAGCCTCTGGTCACTGAACCAGTAAGAAAAAAATCATTATTTTAATTACAACTCCATTCAGAATAGATCTCTTCAAACGATTTTATGGAGGTTACTTGGCCGATAGCAAGCACAGGTGCGTGTTTGGATGCTCCCCTGGTTTTGGGTGCCGTGCTTTGCTCGAGGCCTCCCCCAGGCTCTCAGGAGCCAGGACCCTGCCTGAGGTCCGGGTTTTGCGACTCGTGGGAGTAAGCCAACAACCAGGCTCCATGGGCTTCCCCACATGTCCCCGTCTGGTTGGGTAGCATCGTCTCAGCGGTCCTGTTCCCTGGGAAGTGCCCTGTGCTGGCTTGCAGCCTAGCCACAGACAGAATGAAGAGGATGCCAAAGCTCAGGGGAAGAGGAGGGACCTCTGCCCTTGCCCCTCAAGGAAGCTCGGTGCACTGAGTCTGCTGGGAGAGCTCCCATAAACCTGGTGCTCATTAGCATTCAGGTGCAGGAGTGTTGTTTGGAATTGCCTCCGCTTGTCACAAGCCAGAAATGCAATTTGAAGAAAACAGCCATGAGTTGATTTGCTCTGAAATGAAATGGACTTGGGATGGGGACAGCTTCCAGAATTGCCTGGTACTGCCCAAGCAGTAAACCCACACGAGTGAGCTGCTGACACTGCAATGAACCGTGCTCTATCGGAGCGATCGCTTTGTCACTAGCAAAGACCTGGGGAATGCAGGAGGGCTGGGTGTCACTTCTGAACCCACAACAAGGGTCCTGCCCCCTGCAGCATGAGCTGAGGGATGTGATATGGAGAAAGGAAGGGCTGGGAGCCTCGCAAACATGGCAGCCCAGGGGCAGAGCAGGCAATACTTCCCCATCTGCGCTGGTACAGCCTCTCGCTGCAGATGTGATCAAGCACTGGACCCTGAGGAGCTGCCCTTTTCCTCTGAACATCTTTGTGGAGACAGACGTGTAAGGAGCTCCCTGCAGGAGACGGAGCGCAGATTAAACCAAATAAGTGCGGATGTGCTTTTGGAACCGAGGCGAGCGGGAAGTGCTGTGGCAGTAGTTCTGACGGGAGAGGGCTGGGAGCAGGAGCGGGACCTGCCCCCCCCAGCAACGCCGGGCTGCCAGAGGCTTCCAGACAGGGCAATAGGTCGGCTCGCCGCATCTAAAGGGACAAAGCTCAGCTGATCCCAGCATCCCTTTCTTGCACACAGTGCACAGTTGTAAGACACGGCCACAGTACAATACCTACGGGATGTGTGGCTGGAGCCGTGCCACGCCTGGCCGGGTTCCCAGAGGAGCTCGAGCGCTGCCGAGGCCGCGTGTCCCTTCCTCCCCATCAGTGCCCGCGCTCCTGCCCCCCAGGCTGCCAGCAGAGCCCTGTGGGGCCGCATCCCGTGCCGCCGGAGCAGCGCGTCCCGCTCGGTGTCAGGCGGCGGAGTTCTTCGCCTTCACAACAGTAATTACCGCACAAGGCGCCTGTCAGTTCCTGCGCTCCGCCGTAATCAAAACCTCCACTTTGCGAGCGCGGGGCGTGTTCCCGTCTGCGCTGCTCCGCTCCGCGGGGGTGGACCGCTCTGTCACGGCTCTGTCTCGCAGCCAAGCGGTGACGGATGGGTGGGCTGCAGCGGGACTGACTCACCGCGCCGCTGTGGCCCCTGGGGGATCTCACTCACACTCCTGCTGCCCGAAATGACGGGCTGGGGCTGGCCCCAGGGGATGCCCTGTCCCCAAAGAGAAGGCTCCGAGGAGACCTCACGGTAGCCTTCCAGTGCCTGAAGGGGCCTACGGGAAAGCTGGGGAGGGACTATTTGTAAGGGCAGGTAGCAACAGGACGAGGGGAGATGGCTTTGAACTGGAAGAGGGTAGATTTAGACTAGATATTAGGAAGAAATTCCTTACTGTGAGGGTGGTGAGACACAGTATCAGGTGTGGAAGGCCCGTGTGCTTCAAAGGGAATCACTGCGGCTGCTTAATTTGTGAGTCCAACCCTACTTAACTTTTTTTAATTACTCCCATAAAGCAGGCAGTTTCAAGTGCACGCACGATATTGTGTAGATTCAAATCTAATTAGCTGTGTTCGCGTTAATTAGATTCATTGTGTAGTTGATGCTCAGCTCTTCCTTCAAGCTTTATCTCAGAGCATGTGTTCATAATTAACCTGAATTTAGTGTGTATTTAAGGCCACTCCTGCAGGAAAGGCTCTGTCCCTGCTGTCCCCGTGGGCACGCTCCTGTGTTTGTCACCCAGAGCCACGTGGGGTGAAGTCCAACGGGAGCCCTTTGTATGGGGCAGAGTGGGTCAGGAGCCGGGTTTGTCACCCGTGCAGGTCTGGGGCCTGAAGTGGAGTGCTGGGCTCAATGGGCTCTGTGGGATGGAGATGTCTCGGAGCAGCATCCAAGAGCCTGATCTGTTGTCTCCTCTCATAAAAAGAGAAAAAACTGGTCAAGCATTCAGCTGCAGAAAAATCCATATGGAAGATTTCCTCTCCCTTTGTTGGTTTGAAGCAACAGAAGTATTATCTGTGTTCAAAAGGATCTGAAGCCTGGTGCCAAACCAGTCACATCTGAAAGCTTCTCTCATCTAAGATTCAAGAAAATGGTTTCTTGTCTAACAGTAAATGACATTATTAATTTATATGGTATTTCTGTGCCAACAAAAAGTCTGAAGAAGTGCCATTTTGCGTTGACACTGACACAAAGCAACCGTGACAGGTCGTTCTTACTTTCCAGGATGGTCAGAGGAGTGGGCAGGCAGCGCTTTGCTGCTCTGCCTCTGGGGAGCGCAGGGCAGCAGAGATGCTCCCAGTGTCTCCTGGCAGGGCGCAGCTTTTCCTCCTGGCGTTTGAACAGCCCCAGGTGCAGGCCTGGCCCTGGTAGAGCTCTGACGTGTGGCCACGGGGTCTGGGCTCCCGTGTGGCCCAAGCTGTGCTCCCAGGGCCGCGGAGCAGGCAGTGCAGATGGTGGAGGCAGAAGGCCGGCATTTGGAGATGGCTGTCTCCTGAGCACTGCCTGCTCCATGCAGTGAGTGGGGCTGGGTGCTCGGTAGCTAATTGGGGTGAATTTAGGCTTCTGAATGCAATACATCTCATCATACTTCAGCAAATCTCTCTCTCTCTCTCTTTTTCCCCTCAAAACTCCTTTTTCTTGGGGAAAAAAGCAAGCTGAATTTCATTCCATTCCAATGATAAATTTTGATGGATTCAAACTGACTTTTTGGAGGAGGAGGAGGAAAAGGCAAGAAAGTGTTCCCTGGAAGCAGGCTCCCCCAGGACTGCCCTGCCCCATGGCACGCACCAGCCGGTTCCCTGCAGACACATGGCCAGGCATCGCTGCATGCTGGGGCTGCTCGGTGTGGTGCCATCCAGCCCATTCGCCCGCTCTGCAGGCTTTGCCATTTTCCCCCTTTCTGATGGATGGCTGGGTGATTTGTCTTTGCTGTGGAGCAAGATGCATAAAGCTTGACAAATGGTGGGGAGAAACATTTCTCATGCCGGAATAATTCAGTTTTATTGGAATTCTCCGCTGTGTGCTGCACTCCCTACGAATTGCTGCGGGATGGGAATCAACTGATGAAATGGGGTGGGGAGCGGTGGGGCTGGGAAGGGCTGGGGACGCTGGCACCACCATCTGCCCACGGCATAGGGATGTTCCCACCTGCAGGTGTGGGCACCGAGTCCGTGCTGATGGCAGCTCCTCTCCTGGGCTGTTTTTCTGCTGCTTCGCTCAGGCTTTATCGACGTTAGGCAGTGCTTTTTTTGTTTCAAAATCAAAATGTCACTTAATGCTTGAATCAAGTGTCTTGCAAAAACCTGGAAGGCTAAATATAGTTAATTTGCACAGTAACCTTCACCAGCCAAGCCAATGAACAACAGCAATCAAGCCACAGCTTGGCTTTGCTTGACAGTGGAGCTGGGGGGCTGGGGTTTCTGTCCTGCCTCTCTTAAGGAAGGGAGAGCAGGCAGGGGAGGCCAGGAGGATGGGGACAGCATGGGGATGGTGAGTACAGGCAGTGCCCAGCACTGGTACCATGGGGGACAGATAGTTTTGGAAGGGCACAAGCGTTCCCTGCGAGGGGTGAGGTGACATCGTGGTGAGGTGACATCGTGGTAAGGTGACACTGCCCTTCCAGCTGCCACAGCTGGATGCTGCCCTGCCTCAGGCCACTCGCAGCAGCTCTTCCCTTCCCGCTAATAGGATTTGGGAGCTTAGCTACCTTTGTGCGATAATGACAGCTCACCCCGCTGTCTTTCAGGCATGGCTGCTTGGCTGCCTAAGAGCCTGTAAAGCTGCTAATGAAAAGTAATTCCTGCCCGGAGCCTTGGGAGGGATGGCCACCTGCGGGCACGGCCCCGCTGCCGCGTGAGCAGGGCCGGAGCATTTCTGGCAGGAAATAAGGAAGATGTGAGCATGGAAATTGGTTTGGCCATCGTGCACCCAGGGCCGGGCATCTATCCTGAGCTCCTCGCAGATGCCCATGGATAAGCTCATGATTAATTTAGATAGGAGTACGTGCTCGCCACAGCTCCCTTCCCGCTCCACTGGTTCCCACTCTCCCTTGGCACAGCCCAGTGTGTCCCGCAGCCCAAACCCGTCATTCCCAGCCCCTGTACTGCAGAGACGGCAGCGCTGCGGGCATCTCACCTCTGCCCTGAGAGCTCCGCCGCTTCCAGAGAGCGGCCGTTCTGCAGAAAACAAAAGATCATTATCCTAATGGATGTGACACATTCTCTGCGTACTGACACATAACATATGGCACAAGATTACATCCTTCTAAATGATTCATGCCGTTCATCACCACCGCGATTATCTGCGCCTTCCCAGAGCAGCATCTCCCTGATGTGGCAACAGCTCACCATTCCCCGGCTCCAGCTGCTGGGGGGATTGGGAAGGAATACCAAATTTGTCACTGTTTTCAGGCTCAGGTCGATGCCAGGCAGCAATGCCCATCCCCGCTGAAATGAACAGTTGGGGGGTTGTCTTCGTTTGTTGTTTTTTAGCTCCTCCTAATGCTTTCTGGGGACCCTCCACTGCCCTGCATCCAGGCAGGGCTGCCCTGCACAGCAGTCCACCCGAGAGAAGAGTTTCTTAGTCCCACAATGGAAAGTTCCTTCCAGGAAGAAGTGCTCACTGAGATGCAAATTCACCAACCTCTCCACTGCAAATAAACTCATTTTCCACGCACAAAGCACCAGTAACCTATTTGTGAGAGCACCGCTTGCTGAGAGCGCTCCGGCTCCCCAGGCAAGGCAGCGTGCATGGGCAGGGAGCAATGCACGGGCAGGATCCTGTGCTCGCTCATCCTCAGGACATCTGAGCAAAGAATTAATACAGTCGAACCTTGCTAAGGCACACGTTTTGCTGGGGAGCTTTAAATGGGTTTTTAATACAGAAGACTGATCTGCAGCGTGTGAATGGAGGGAGCCTCTTGGGGTACTTAAAGCCACTCTGCTTTAATGCGAGAACCCTACTGGGGCAAGGCATAAAGTCCTGCATGAGGGGAGGCAAGGTGACTGTGCTCTGCAGGGCCTGCTTACACCTGAGATCTCATTATTCTCTGCATTCTGTGATAATGGAACTAATAGCAACTTCTTTAAGATGCTCCCGACAAAAAGCTCCGTTAAAAAAAGACGTCGCTCAGGCTGTGAGTTAAGTGCTCAAGCGCTGGGAAAGGCCAGGTTGCTGCTTCCTCTGCCACTTTCATTTCGCTGCATGTGCACTGGAATGAGAAAGAAGCCCCAGGAGGAAGGAGCAAGCCATCATTTAGCTAAACACTACTTCGTAACGTAAATGGGGGCACAACGAAGGTCAAACTGACTTCCATAAAACCAGCGTTTCCAAATTCCTGAAGCTCAAGCTCGCCGCCTTTTAGCGGCAGCTTTGGCAAGATCTCCTAGCTCCTAATTATAGGATTTGGAATGGAGAAAAAAAAAAAAGGCAAAACCCACAAGGGAGGCGAGGAGGGGAGCCACAAAGAACCCTTTGGTGGCACTGCCACCCCGTGCTGGTGCTGGGTGGGCACACGGACTGAGCGCACACCATGGAGGTGCTGCGATACGGTGTCTTCTGTTATCTCACCCAGAGCCACGGATCTAAAAATACTTCTCTCTGTTCAGTGCTGGTGAACAGCCCTACCATCAGGTACCAATGAACTGGGAAGTATTCCCACTGGTGGAGGAAAGAAAGGAGTAATTAGCAGTAAAAAGCAAAATTCACCAGCGGCCGGAATGGAAGAAATCCGACAGCAATCCATGTGAAATGCAGAAAATTGATCTGGGAAGCAAAAGCAAGGAGCTGAACAAATCTCTTTTCTGAAGGGGCGAGGAGGCAGCAGAGGGGAGCGTGCAGGCGTGGTGCTCCGGAGGACAACAGCAGACATACAGAGGCGGGCAGCAGATGCCTTGAGTGTACATAGTGCTGCCTATAAGTGCTACAGCACAGCCCTGCCATGGCTCAGCCCATGCCCTGGGGACTTTGCCTGTCCCCAGTGCTGGGGTGTCACGCTGGGGAGATGGCTTTCCCTGATCCCTACAGCTGTGCAGGGCCACATACCGGCCACACGCAGAGCAAGGAAGGAAGAAAGGTTAAAAAAGACAAGCCAGCATTTTCTTTTCCCTCCTACTGATGCAGGAGAGCTTGCTGTCATTTGTCTCTGTGTTTTGTTTGTCTGGAAGGAAAGCACTGAGGAACTGCTGTGTTTTCCTCAAAAGCTCCCTGTTCCATAAGAACATATCACTCGACCCGGGCGGTTTGCATCCCTCTGACGGCAGCAGCAGTGCTGGAAGCACGGCACAGAAGAAAGGCTGGGCTTTGCTGATGCACACAGGTCTCAGCATCTCGGGGTGTATCAGCTGAGGCTGAGGCAGCTCCCTCATCTTTCGCCTGGCACGGGTGTAGACGGGGACATCACCCCATGGGGACGTCTGAGCAGAAGCATTCATGGCTCTCCAGAGGGCTGCTTTTCCAGCAGCGGCTGTGAAATTCAGTCATTTCTTCCCTTCCCATTTAAGGAAGTGCCAAGAAGAAACGAGCGCTGTCACCTTGTCCCCAGGCACCAGGCACTGCCCGCCCACAGGAGCAGCCCGGTAATTAGCCCCTAATTGAATCCTTTCGCATTCCCTTCTCCCTGGTAAGCCTCCGCCCTGGAAGGCTGTGCTGTTTCAGGCTGAGAGCAGCATCTGAAATGATCAGCGCTAATTCCCTATGGCTCTGTTTATTAGGCCAGAGGACTTCCCCAGAGTAATCAAACCCAGACAGAAATCGCATTAGACCCACAAAACAAACACCGCTGTTTGCAGCACAAAGCCCTTCCTGTCTCATTAAGATCAATTAAGTTGTCTCGAGCAAACTTTTGCCCTCCTTTCTGCTAAGCCTGGGCCGCAGAGCCCACCCTCCACCTCCACGAGCAGCTCTCTTTTCTCCGGGCTCTGAGGAGCCAGGTCCAAACTGACAGCCTGAAGCCAGGCACAAGCATCCTGCAGCCAGCAGCCTCCATCCCCAGCTCCCGCTGTGCCACAGCCCTGCCCTGTCGCTGGGCATGGCGCAGAGCACAGCAGGCGTGTTTCTGCTGAGAGCCAGCAAGAAGAGGAGAGATGTAATCAAGCTCCTGCCTGGCTACAAACAAAATGAGCCCTGGTCCCAGGCCGCCAGCCTCCCTGCAGGCTGCAGCAGTGTTTCTCCAAAGCCGAGCTCGCTTGTCTGGGTGCTCTTTGGCCACGTTCAGGTCTGTGCAGCCCTTCAGCTTCCCGGGAATCCCTCCTCCGAACGGCACAGGGCTTGGTACAAACCGGTGGGGTTCTGGCTGGGAGGGAGATCTCTGCACCCCAATGGGCACAGTGAGCCTGCGTGCTCAGAGCAGTATCCTATTCCCACTGAATTTAAACACAGTCGGGGTTCTGAAGGGCCTTCCAAATTGTCCTAGGTTCTCTTGGAATAGGAGATTCCCCTTCCCAGAGGACAGCAGCCTGGCAAAGGAGCACACACAGCTCTCGGCTCCTGCTGCTCGCCATCTCCAGCCCTGGAGACAGCAAACTTGCTAATGCTTGTGAGCCCAGGAAATCACTCGGAGTGGATGTTTTGGGGAAAGATGATGTTTATTCAACGGGGAGGATGCTTGTGTATGGCTTGGGGGTAGAAAAGACGGAGGGAAGGGAACTGCCCCCGCCAGATCTGCAGCCACGGGAGAATCGGGTAAGATTTCTGCTGGAAGGCAAATAACATGGAGAGCCTCCAGAGATGGTTTGGTTTCTCAGAAATCCTGACATGAAAGAACTGGAAAATAAACTGTAATTTTGGAGAAAGCCCAAGGTCTCCTCTTTCCTCCTGCTCTGGAGCGCAGCAGAGGTGGCTGCACAGGTGCTGCCAGTTTGCTGGGCCAGGTGCTGCAGGACGCCAAGCAGGTGCAGGAAGAGCAGCAGCATTATGCGGGCTACTTCTGCGTTTCAGATTAAAAAATGGGATTAGAGCACGTGTGAAAGCCAGTGTGGGATTCACCCGCTCTGCTCTGACCCTTTGCCAGGCAAGCTGTGCAGCACAGAGGCAGCATCTCTACACTGAAAGCTGGGCATGCAGATTCCTTTTGTGGGGCTAAACCACGCAGCCAAGCTGCGGCCGGAGGAGAAGCAGGAGCAGATGGTGCCACGCACGCAGCGCTGCCCGGGACTCCTCTGCCACCAAACGGCCTTCGCATGAACACCCTTTGGAGTCACCTTCACATGGGCATGTGAGCACTGCTGTGGGGTAGGGGCTTAGCACTTCCACTCGTCATTGCTTTGGGAGCAAAACGAAGCTTCTGCCCTGATGGAGGAGGTTTGGATCCTACTGCAAAGCCTGCACAGGAAGCAGCGGGGAGAAGTGCTGGGGCTGCTCCGCAGGGCAGTACCATCATCGCTCCGCTTCCGCTGAGGACTGCACAGCGCGAGAGGTGTCTGCAAATGCACGGAGCCACTGGCTGAGAAATGAAGTGATTGCAACTAATTATTTTCAGTAACTGGCCAGCTTTATGGATGGTTGGATAATATTCGTCAGATAAATTATTCATGATTCCTTTCCGCTGATCAGCAAATCAATTAGCCACAAACCTCTCTTCAATTATTCATCCAGCTCCAGCAGGATAAATGGGCAGATTTATGACACAGACAATGAATGAACGTGTTTTTCTAAACAGGGACCCTTGAAATCCTTTAAACCGGCTCTGATGACCCAGTGCTTTTATTCACTGTTAGACTCTCCACGCTCAGGGAGACTTCGCAGTGGTACCCCCCTGAGTATGGCCAGGGCAGCTGGATTCAGGGGCTGGGGCAGGAACAACAGGGTCAGTAGCCTGTGTCGTGCATGGGGTCAGTGCCACAATGCACGGTTGGGCTCGCAGCAAGGCCCTCCTGCTATGCCTCACGCGGCCGCAGCTTCCTCCTTGCAGTGTACTGGAGCGCTCATTAACAGAGCTGGAAATGAAGGCTGAGGCTGGCTGTGTAGATAAGGCAGGTCTGGATGTGGGAGGGTGGCTGCTGGCTGTGCCAGGCAAAGCTCCTTCTCCCGCGGCGATGGAGGGATAGGAGCAGGGGAAAGGCATCGCTTGCAGCTTGATCCGGTTAGTGGCTTAAACCAGTATTCACATAAACACACTTACTGCCTTAATCTGGTTTCACCCCCCTGCCTGGGAAGGGCTCCCTCCTCGCACGGCTCCATCCATACCTGCAGGGCTGTCCTTCGTGGCAGCGTTGGCACCCAGTGCCAGCCCTGCCCAGCCCTGCAATGGGCCCCGGGCGGTGCAAGCTCAGTCCTTCTGGCAGGAACCAAAGGCTCTGTGCCGAAGATTTATTTCACAAAGCAACTGCAAACACAGCTGAGAATGTTGTCTTCACACTTGGAGACCAAAACACTCCCTGGGAATTCCGTAAAGCGAGCAAGCTGTTTTGCAAAGTGATCAGAAGTTCTTGAAAAGGAGAGATGTGACACTGAATGTCCATGGGTATAGCTGCTGGGGTGGGGGCATCTCTGCTGCGCAGCGCATTGCTGCAGTTGGGCTGCACATTGCCACGGTGCTAAGGATGAGCACTGGGGACTGCTGGGGGATGCAGCCACACAACCACCCCACTGTGCCCAAGTGCCTTCCGTGGGCCGAGGAAGCAGAGCACTGGGCAGACTGTGGGGCTCAGCATGATGCCAACGTGTGATAGTGGTACAGAGATTGCTCCTGGCATCACCCCATCGCCCACCTACAAAGTCCACCCACGACGTGGTGTCCTCGGTGGGGTCAGAGCCCTACGGCAGTGCCCAGGCTGCTCGGGCAGAGAGGGGCAGGAGGGAGTCGGTCTGGAGAAGCGGCACTGAAGCATGGCACTCACTGCCTGTGCCGTCTATAGGATGGAGCAGGAGCTCTGCCGTGGGGGGCACTGAGCAGCCTCCTCCTCGTTTTCCGCCGCGGCAGCAGAATCGCCCGTGGGGCGCAGAGCCCCAGGGGATGGCGGCAGCTGTCCCCGCGACGGAGACCGGAGCAGCTCCAGCCCGCAGCGACAGCCGCGGGAGGGGTCCTGCGGGATGAGCGCGGTCTCGGGGAGCGGGGGCCGGGAGGAGGAAGGGCCTCCGCCGATCGCACGGGGGCGGCAGGACCGGCCCCCCCC
>NC_034415.1:4209146-4242780 GCF_002078875.1 Numida meleagris | reverse complement strand
GGCGGGCGGCCGGTGGGGCTCCGCGGCCCCCGGGAGGAGCGGGGGCAGCCGCCCGCCCGCCCTGAGCCGCAGCCGGATTTGCGCGGACCGCAGCCTACCCGCAGGTAAGGCACCGCACCGAGCGGCTCGCGCGGTTCCGAGCATCCCCGCCGACACCGGGTGCTGCGGCGATGGGTATTCCCCCGTGGTCGCCCGTAGCGCTCCCCTCGCCTCCCGGCGTGGGCTCCGGTTGGGGCAGGATGCAGGGAGAAGCCTCTGGTGCTTTCGGAGAAAACTTAGGTCCGGGGAGCTGCCCGCAGCCCTGGGAGTTGCGGGAGCGCGGTGTCCCCGAGAGTATGCCCGGGGCTGCTCGGAGAGCTTCGCCCCACGGAGCGAGTGCTCTCCGATAGGCCCCGGCCGGGGGATGCGCCATGCTCTATCCCTGCCCTCTCCAGGGAATTCGGACTCCTTCCAGCTCTCCTCGCGGTGGGGACCGGGAGGGACGCTGTCCTCGCTGGGAAGGATGCTCCAGGTCCCTGCGTTGGGAGTCCTTCCCTTTGCTGCCGCAGAAAGCGAGGGTGGGAGAGCGGCACAGCCTTGGGTTCGGCGCTTCCCTGCGGGGCTGTTTGCTGCCCTCTCCTCTCCTCTGACCAAGCCCACCCCCAGGAGCAGATACTGGGGCCGTGCCTCTCTGCTTCTCCCGGGTGCGTTCACGCGGTCGCTGCCGGATCCCGGCGTGCAGCCCTCCCCTTCTCCCTGCTTGGCGGCAGGCTGTCACCCTCCATCGGGCAGCCGGGCTGTGCAGCTGAGCTGTGACTTTGCGTGGGCTCGGAGCATGGATCCACAGCTCTGCCAGAGCCATGCAGGAGTAGTGCTGAGCCTGGCACATCACCCTGGGGACCCCACTGGCGGCTGCTTGGCTAGAGGAGGTTGGGATCTGAGGTCCTCACACTGGATGTGCCACTGTCACACTTGTCACAGAGCAGCTGGCACCGGGGCTCATGTGTCCTGCAGTGGGTTTTGCGTCTTAAGCTGTGTGCAGTGTTGTATGGGCAGAGAGAAGCAAGAACCCTTCACATCATGGGAGAAGGAACATATTCAAGAGGAGCTGAAAATTCTATATTCTCCATAGTGTCCATGGGGCCGTGTCTTACGGCCACACAGTGCAAAATCCTGGCAGCACCCTTGACATTATACCTGGCTAGAGGAGGACCCTGAGATATCCTTGGGAGCTGCTGGATGCTCCTGAGCCCACTGTCATGCCTGCTGCCAGCGCCAGCCCCTCGGTTTCTGCCTGAGCCCCTGGCATTGCGCAGCTCAGCACTGTGCTGCTGGGGGCTGGGGGATGCTGTGCCCTCTGCCCCACAGCCACCTCTGCAGGTGCCATGTGCTCCATCCTCTGGGTACCCAGTGGGTATGGAGGGTGCCCAGGATGTTACCGGCAGGAATGGATGCAAATGCGGGAGGCTCATTGCTGCGTGCAAAATCCTCTCCCAGAAATTCTCTCCTGTCTGTTGCTGATGGAGAATGGAATAAGCAGGAATTTAGGGCTCCCTACAGGTTTTGCTGCAACCAACGGTAGAATGGGGTAGAATGGGCTGAACATATTTCTGTGTTTCCCAATACAAAGTATTCACTGTCGGAATGAAAGCTGCCTGTTTGAGCCAGGTTTGCAGAAAATTTTCTCTGGCTGAGATACCAGCAGGGCGAGGAGACCAAGCCCCGTCCCACTTACCTCTGTAGCTCTGGAGGCTGCAAGTACATAACCGTCCATGCCCTCCTGTGGCTGTGGCACCTCCTATTTGATGGAGAAGCACAGAGGGGACCCAGGAGGACGCGGCCCTGACGGTGGTGGGGTGTCCCCAGGAGCGCAGCGTGCAGCCCGCACCCACCTGGGGGGAGCACTGCCGCATCATTTCCCACGCAGACCCGGGGAGCGAATGTTTTCCTCTCGCTGTTCTTCTGCCTTAACAAGCTGACGGATTGCTGCCGACGCTTTGCTGCGTGCCACGCAAAGCTCAGCCCCTGTGCCTGCGTGCGACGGCGTCGTCGCTTTGCTCTTTGCCAATCCCCCGCGAGGCTGCGCAGGGGCCGTGGATGGAGCAGTGGCTGTGCCGGAGTCCCGCAGCCCGCTCTGCGCTGACGAGGAGCTGCGGGTGGAAGTGGGGATTTCTGCAGAACTCCTGGGAGGAGCAGCTGGCAGCTGGGTGGCTCTGTGGCAGAAGCGCGTGTGTGTGTGTGAGTTCCAGTCTAAACGGGAAAGGGAAAACATCCAGAGTTACGGAACTAATGCAAATGGAGTTGGCTTTCATCTCTCCCTGCAGCATCCCGGAGGAAGGCATTTGCATTTCCCACGGTTGGTTTTCCCTACCTACCTCCTGGAGCTGCGGGGCACAGCTGGGCATCCCGCAACATTGGGGCACCCCTGAGAGGCGGACTCCAGTGCTGGGGAGGGCACCATCACCCCAGCCAGGCATGCTCGTCCCCTTGGTCCCCTCCTGGCAGCCCTGTGAGGAGGCACAGAGCAGGGCTCGGCGTGCTCCAGCAGCAGCTGTTGGCAGTGCTGAAGGACTACAGCCCTGCAGGACTCACCCAGTGTTTATCGCACAACTCAAGCATCAAAGGTGGCACTTATAGGCTCACAACTTTGCATCAAGTAACTCTGAAAATTCCCATCCAACTTAATTAAAACATCCACTGGTCTCATTAACAGCACAAACTAAAGGCTGTCTTTCCTCAGGCACCAGCCATTTTTAAGGAGAGGAGTTTGCAGCGTGGATGCAGGCTTCTTTGTTAAAGAATCACCTCTGTTAGAGCCTCCCCACACCGCTGGGTCTGATTAATCTCAGGCTTTCCAAAAGGAAATAAATATGTTTTCTTCCTTTTTATTTTTCTCCTGGCGAGGGCCCACAGAAGAAAGATGAAAAAGCGAGAAGTGCTTTGTAGGGAAAGTTAGATGAGAGGGTGGGGGAGTGTCAAACCCGGGCCTATAATAGGAAACAAGTGCTGGTGAAAGCACCTTTCATCTCGAAGCACGCCGAGTGCTGTGCAGCGCGTGAATACACACAGGAGCTGCAAAATAATTGACAACAAGCTGCATCAGGAGATGGAGTCACCGCCCCTCCCGGCAGCCAGGCTGCCACGGGCACGTCCAGGTACTGGGGCTGCAGCTCTGCGAGGCTTAGAGTCAGAGTCACAGAAAGGTTGGGCTGGAGGGGACCTTGAAGATCACTGAGCTCCAACCCCTGCCGTGGGCTGGTGTCCCCCACCACATCTGGGTGCCCAGGGCCCCTTCCAGCACCTCCAGGGATGGGACACCCCCAGCTCTCTGTTTGGCAGCCCTCTGGTACCGAGTGCCCCATGTGCTCAGTGCGCAGATGCAAAATGCAGGAACTGGGGGGGTAGCAGGGCTCTTCCAACGGATGGTTATAGCGCTTCCTGACTGTGTGTCTAGACAAAGCTATAAATGAAGGAGAGGGCTGTTACCTAGGAATAAAACTGCTGAAACCAGCCCTGGAGAGCTTGTAGCTGCATTTCCAGGGAACTGTGAGACTCCTAGTGATGAATATGACGATGCTGAAGGCTGTAAGGTCACCGCAGCTGGGCACAGAGTCAGGGGACATGCTTACAATGTCCCCACCACTTGCGGCATAGACTGAGCATTTACTGTGGTCTCTCGGCAGCCCTTGGCTGTTCCTGGGGCTGTCACTTGCTTACAGATCAGGGTTCAGTTCAACGACTCCAAAGCTGCAGAGGCACAATACAGCAGCGCAGGGGACACCGAGGTGCTATTTGTCATCACAGTGTGTGGTGCTGGAGGGGCTGTGCCGGCCCTGCTCCCACCTGAGAGCAGGGCTGGGATCAGGACAGCCCACGCTGCTGTGCCAGGGGATATTGAGAGCTGAATGCTGTGCTCCTGGTCCCCGTGCTGTGCTTGAGCTGCAGGACTTTCACGCCCGGCAAATGGTGTGGGGAAAAGCGAGGCTGCAGGGATCTCATTTGTTGGGATGCAAATTCTATCTGATCTTTGCTTCCACCACATGCAGCACAGTGGGGTCTTGGTCTGTGCCTAAGGCTCTGCAGCACTGCCACAATAGGAACAAAAGTCATAAAGAAGAAATGGGGCTCTCTGGCAAAACATCTCAAAGAAAGCTAATGACGTGCTGCTGGCCACAGCAGGAGCACACCGTGGCCCATCCCATTCTGGTGACGAGGTGCTGCCCAGTCGGCGCAGGGATGGAGCAGGGTAACTGGGCTCCACTGGGCTGAGGGCTGGTGCTGCATGCAAGCCACCAATCTCCTTATAAGTGCAAGTGCAATGCAGTTTGTGTGGCTTGATCGCACAGATGGTCACCCCATCATTTGTTTGCTATTGAAAGTCAGGGAGAATAACTGCATGGTTGGAAATAAAACCAGTGCTTGTCCACTTTGAGACACATTGCAGAAAAATTATGAGGTGTGCAGGTGGTGCTTGACAGACAGACCAAAGGAAGAAAAAAAAAAAAAGAAAAAGGAGCATAGAAAGGCCGTTAGCTGCCCTACTTGATTTTAAGGGCATGCCTGTTAGCACTTCCAAATGCACTAATGAATGAGCCACAGCTGTTTTAAATAACCGATTACCTGATTGCTATCAGTTGACATAGGGCTCGATGCTCACTTTCAGCTTGCTCTCCCACAGTGTATTCCCTGAATTCTCTCTGTGCATGGAATAGAACCCTGTGGTGTCTGGAGGTACAGGGGTTGCCCTGTGTCAGTAATGCAGGCAGGGCTCCTCTTGCATGGGATGGGAATTGTGCCCAGGCAATGTGGGCCTCCAAAGCGCTGAGGATGTATTAAAAGCTGCTCTCATCCAACTACACAAAGAATGCTATTGGGAATACAGCTATGCCTCCAGTATGTGAGTAAATATTGGCCTTGAATGAAGTTGCTGATAATGGGAGATAAGTTATCAACAGTTGCTTAACCTAATATTGCTTCCACAGAAGGTAGCACTGAGCCTTTTGTAAGAGGTTAATAATGAGAAGCAGAATCTATCACTGTATGCAACAGCGCTGGAAGACCGCAGTGCTTGTTCTTTCCCCAGGGCTCTGTCAGGGCCCAGGAAGCAGGTCACGGTGAGATGTATTTGGGGGTCGGGCCTGGCTCTGGGTTGAGGTGGCTCCAAAGGCACTGTGCTGACTCTGAAGGTGGCCCCAGTGATCCCTTGACTCCCGCAGGAGCTGAGCTGCCTGCCCACATCCCTGCCTGCCTGCAGTCCTGGCCGCTAGACCAGTCTCCATCCCACAGCCCTGCTGCCGTTCTGCGAGTTGGCTGCAGATGCTGGGGTGGCAGCTGCAGTCCTACTGATCCCGTTGGGGATGATAAACCCAAATGAAAGCCCTCAGGAAATTAGCACAGAACATAAAAATCTGGTTGCAAACAGGGGATGGGGCTGAGGCAGCTTGCAATGGGCTTTGGTGTAGTGACTCCTGCAGCCTCTTGCAGACTGTGCCTCAAATTCACGGGGAGAGAGCAGTGTTGCATTGAGCTCACCTTCACACTCAGTGCTGGTGTAGGGAACCAGGCGGCAGGCTCCTAGAGCCTGTGGCAATTAACAGGCAGCTCAGCCTGCAGCCTGCCCTGTTCTGGGCTGGCGTCCTGCTTTCCTGCTGGTTAATTTCTGCAGTAGCAGCATGGCAGGATGATGTGTGTGAGCTTTTCTGCACCCCCCTCCTGCCCTTGCCCTTCATTAGCATTGTGAGTTTCAAGTGTAGACTGATAGAAACTTTATTATTAAAGATTGAGAGTTCTTGCATTATTGAAGTGTGGACAGCTGGGTACACTCTCTGGACTTGTGTACATTAAAAGCACCCCTGCCGGTCTGCTGGTGATGTGGGAGCAACCCCCCCTTACACCAAGGCTAGGTGAATCCTGCATCCGAGCGGCTGGTCCCTGCTGTGGGCTGCAGCACTTTGATTCTCTTCCAGAGCTGAGTTTAGGCTCCTGCTGCCTCTCCCTCTGCGAGTGAGACCCTGGCTGCCTGCTGCTTTCCCTCTTTTCTGAGTCGTGAGGCTGCACGCCTGCTCTTGGGCTTCCCAACCTGCTGCTGCCATACCCAGTTGTGCTAACAAAGATTTTATTGCTACTCAGCAGCCTTTTCCTGGGCAGCTTCCATGCACTTCATTTTCTTGTGGGCTCTCTGGCTCCTGGTTTGTTTTAAAGCTTTGTTTTAATCCCTTTGCAAAATATTCAGCATCTGGTTGGGTCTTGCTGGAATTCTCCTGAATGGTCCACCCATGGGACGTGCTGCACAGGGTGTGAGCCACCATTCCATGTGCGAGGGGCTGTAGTGGTGACCCCTGCAGCCCCACTTAGACTGTGCCTCAAAGCTGTGGGGAGAGAGCAGCATTAATCTGAGCTCATCTTCACGCTCGGAGCTGGTGCATGATTTGTAGTTGCAGAAGAACTTGGTGAAGCAGTGTGGTAGCCACTTCCATTGGTAAAGGCAAAATAAAGCAATTCAGGGAAAAGAGAAGAAATAGCGAAGGGAAATGCAGCAGCAATCAAAGGAGAAAATGACGAAAGAAAGGGAAGAGCTGACACTATTACTCTGGGCTCCGGACTTACAAACCTGAGGTCAAACAGGCATTGAGCTCTGGTGGCATAGGTCACATTAAGGGGACTCATTGATGCTCATTACCCTTCTAGACCAGGTTCAGGTGTCGGCTCAACATCAAACTGGAACTGATGAAAACTGCCTCCATTTGAAAAATTGCTGGAAAGTGAGGTTTTCAAGTGAATGAATGTGATTTTATGTGGCACCTGCCTTCCTCAGCACTGTTAGATCATTCAAGATCAAAGATCAGAAAGGAGGTACTGGGTCTGCAAGCCAGACTGGACAGCCGGAAGCTGGAGAGTGGGAATTGTTTGCCTGTGAGGAAGGGGGTTGCTCTGTTTCACACACCCATGGACTTGCCGAATGTCTGAGGTTGGAAGGGACCTTAAAGCCCACCCAACCCACACTGCAGGCTGGTTGCCACCCACCAGATCAGGCTGCCCAGGGCCCCATCCAGCCTGGCCTTGGGCACCTCTGGGGAGTGCGCTGCCTCTTTAGGAGCTGGGAGTTACACTGGGATGGTGAAAGCACTGGGTGAGAGTGGGGTGCTACGGGAAGTCAGATGAAGTTTTGGATGAAACCTTTCAAAGTGGCTAAGTGCAATCTGCCACCAGTGACTTGTAGTGGTCTTCTATGTCACGTCACCGTGCTTAATGCAAAGTGTCTGTGAGCCGTCGCTGGGTGGAATTCACTGTCAGCCAGCTGTCAGGCTTAATTGACTTGTCCTGTAAAATGTCTTGCATATAAGTAAATGGAAAAGAGTAGAGCCCATAAAAGGGCCAGCGTGTGGCACATCCGTGATATTTATAGGCTTCTCCGTGGTGTTCATCACCATGGCAGCTGTGAAGGTCAATGCAGATAGCTGTGGAGAAACGCCACGCGTGGTTCAAGGGAAATGTGTGTGGGGTGACATGGGGCCACAGGGCAATGGGGACAGAGACTGGCAGAGCCCCATGAGAAGATCTTTCCTCCTCTGGGGCCATCTGTGGCTCTCCCATCTTCTGTTGGAGCTCAGTTCCCTCTGAGGGTTGGAGGCACTTGGTGAGAGCTGCTCCTGGCTCTTACAACTCCATTCAAGAGCTCTTCTTGCACAGCAAATACATCGAGTCTCTTCTGCTCTGGGACTCACACGCTTATTAAGCTTTCTGCAGCAGAAAAAAGGTTGCGAGGCAATTCAGCTTGCTAGCTAGGTCATGAATCTGTGTATATGTTATGAATGGCAACCGTATTCATGTGCCCTGGGCTGTGCCCAATCATATCAGGCAGTAATACAAGTCAGGATGAAAATAAATCTTAATACCAACCACCCTACATGAAACGAGTGCTTATTTTACATAAAACCTAATTTTAGGATGTCAGGACTGTAGCCGATCCACTTTGTGTCTCCCTGGCTTAGCATAACAACATATGTATTTATATTTATATATATGCAAAGCTATATATTTGTATACGCACTCTTTTTATGATTTTTGTTGCGTCTCAGTGTCCCACTTGCCCTCTCAGCCAGCACTCTGCACGCCAGCAATCCTTCTCTTCCTTGCATGGGTACCGTCATGCCCTGCAATATTAACACATTAATATTAATAATACCATTATAATTGAGGTTATTTCCTTGGGCAGCAGCAGCTGGCAGATGCCAAAGAGTGGCCCTAAGATGGGTTGCCAGCAGAGCTGCGTTCAGCACCGGGGTGCTGGACAACATTTGCTGTAGGGCACTGCCCCTCCTTGGTAGGGAGCAGAGCAGAGCCTTGGGATGCGCTGTGCCACGGGTTCCTGCTGTGTGCACGTGCTCTGATGCCTGAAGCAGGAGTGCTTGGGGAGGGCCAGAGCTTTCCAGGGAATGCCCCGAGGGATTCAGGATGTGCTCAGGTTTTTCAAGCATTCTGGAAAAAGTAGTGGAGAGCTAGCTGCTTCATTGAGGATTTTGGCTGGTGCTGGAAGCCAGTGGGAAGCGTCTCGCACTCATGGCTGCAGAACAAGGCTTTAACCACGAGCCAAGCCCATCTTGGAGGCTCAAGAGCCAGCAAGCAAAGCTTTGGGTTTGGACTGCTGTTCAAAATATTGCCAGCATGGTGAAGCCGCTCATGAACAGTCTGTCTTGGGAGCCCCAAGTGCTTGGGTGAGCCCACAAGCAGGTTCTGTCCAAGTTATCTCATCATTTGTCTTCAGTGTAAAAAGTTAGAATCTACTGTGATTGCCTCTGTGCTCACAGAGACGTGAAGAGCAGTAAGGGAGCCTCCAGTGACGAATCTGAATGCCTTATGAACATTCTGACTGTAAGCAAGGTTCTCCATCTTACGTTATAAAATTACTGAGGTCCAACTCTATGCTAGGGTGAACATTTTATGAGGGATTTCCATAACTTTTGGATGCAACAGGCAGTGGATCATTACCTATTTTTACACTTAATTGCTTTTATCATCCAGAATTATTCCCTGTTAATGATAATAAAGCACTGCTGTGAGGAGGCCAAGCACCGTGTCCTAGCTGCTGCGTGCTGCTGCAGTGCGGCTCCTGGGAGTGCTCCCTGCTCACATCTCTGTTCCTTGCAGATGTTGGCTTGTGGTGCTTCCCTCACCTTCCCACAAATGCCATCTTTGGTGGCCTTCTGCAGCTTTCAACTGAGGGAACTTGTGTCGTTCATTCATTATTTATTAACTCTTTGCAGATGTGTTAAAACCCGTTGCTGGATTTGTGGTGATGCTGATGAGCTCATCAGCAGTGATTGATGGCCATAAGCAATCTGTGACCTGTTGGGCCCACAACAATTGATTAACTCTCATTAAAGCATCCAGAAACCATTTACAAACCTTTTATAAACTATTTATAAGTGAATTGGGGCTGCTTTATCCATCACTGCTCGTGAATTTACAGTGGAGGGGGACTGGGAAGAGGCTGGAGCTGTCCTGGTTGATGGTGGAGAATTTCCCCTACTTTGCAGTTTAGCTAAGCAGGGGCTGGTGAGCATCCAGCTCAGGTTTTTAATATACACTTGGGCTAAACATAGAGCAAAGGATGAGCAGGCTTGCTTGTTGCTGTGCTTCTAGCAGGATAGGATTAAATTACCCATCCCATTTTCCCTCTATGTGTATGCAGGGGGATGCAGAGCCAGAGGCAGCAGCTGCCAGCACAATGCAGCGGGCTGCTGGGTGCTCCTGGGCAGCATGCCGGTCCCTGCTCACTGGGATCTTGGCATCCATCATCACTTCCAGCAGTCCATCTACTATCTTGCCTGCTGCTAATGCTGTCTAGCAGGAGCCAGGATGCATGATGACTTCTGAGGGATGGTGTGGGGCAGATGTGCATATGGCTGTTGCAAGAGGCTCCATCCCTCCTTCCTCTTTCACTGCCTCCTTCTGAGAATGCTCAGTGCAGAGCTGCAGGCTAAGCCATCTATACATGGGATGGATGAGCCCATGCTCCACGGAAAAGGGGATCCAAGCACTGCAGACAGGCTGGTGGTGGCAGGTCCATGCAGCTGCATCTGGTTCCTCGTGGTTCAGAGACTTGTTTGATTTACACAGGGGGGATTTTATTTTTTTTGTAAACTAAACTGGCTGGTAAAGCTGTGCAGTGGAAAAGGACCTGAGGGTGCTGGCTGATATCTGACTGAAGATGAGCCAGCAGTGTACCCAGGTGACCAAGAAGGCCAATGGCATCCTGGCTTGTACGAGAAATAGTGCAGCCAGCAGGAGTAGGAGGTGGTTGTCCCTCTCTACTCAGCTCTGGTGAGACCGCAGCTCAAGTGCTGAGTTCAGCGTTAGGCCCCTCACTACAAGAAGGACATTGAGGCCCTGGAGTGTGTCCAGAGAAGGACAACGAAGCTGTGCCAGGGTGTAGGGCAGTGCTTTTGGGGGGAGCAGACTGCAGCATGGGCTGCGTGCACTCGGTGTGCTGCTTGTCATCTTTATTCTTCTTGAGAAGCCCGAACACTGTGCTGTTTTGAAGTCAATCTAAGGTTTAGCGGCAGAGGGGTGGGAGGAGGAGAAGGGTAAAGCAGCCCCTGGGAGAAAGGACAGCTTTTTCAGGCTGAACAAAGCGTTTCAGATTGGCTCAGAGCCATTCTTCACAATTCTTTATTTTGCTCAAAAACCCCACTGCAAATAATTATATGGTGGGCAAAGAGATATAATTTGCATTGGATTTCCAGCCAAACTGCTGGACCAAAACGAACTTGTCTCTCGGAGCTGAGGGACAACGCTGCCCTGCCCTGGGGGTGCCCCACATCCCACCCTCACCCTGGATCGTAATTTCTGCAGCTCCAGGGCTTGGAGCTGTGCTGTTTGGTGGCCGCAGGGCAGGGCTGGCAATTATGAGCGAATGGCAGTGCCTTCAGTGGGTTGTGGTCAGCAGCAAGAGCTTCCCACATGCGCTGTGATGTAAAATGAAAAAAAAAAAAATGCTCGAAAGAAATGACTCCAAAAGTTGGCAGCTTGGGTTGGGTTTCCCTTTTTAAAAGCAGTTCCTGAATTGGCCACGTTGGCTCTGTCTCCATCCCTCATCCTCTAAGCACCCCCTATGCCTCCCATATCACAGTGGGGTGTTAGTAGTTCCCCGTCCCTAAATAGCATCTTTCAGCAGCCTGTTAAGCTTTGAAACAGATTAGTATTGCCTTACAGCTCTGTGCACAACAATTTTGCGCCGAAATGGCATTGCCTTTCCAAGGGGACACCTCCCATTGGGCCCCCGCAGGTGGTCCCAGGGGCTGGGAGCACTGTGCTGGGATCGCAGAGCACGTGGCACCCGGGGAAGGGGTTTTGCATCCGCAGAGATGCACGGATACCCAGAGCTGTTTCTGAGGCTGGAAGCCAGGTTTGGAATGTTAATGACAGAGCCTTTCATTTGGGGAGCAACCGCTGTCAATGACCCATTTTTCTTCGTATAATGATCATCATTACTAAGAGGAAAATGAGCACTGAGGATGGGGACAAACGCGGGCACCGAGGAGAAGGGATGGCAAAGCGCTACGTGGAAAAATAAACCTTTTGTGCTTGGGAGCGCTGGAAAGATGTCTTTAAACATGCATGTAAATTTGTAACAAATCAGGCACCGCGGCCTGAGATGGAGAGCAAGAGTGAGCAGCCGTAAATATTTCATCTCCTTGGCAGTGAGCTCCAGCACAGCAAATTGCCGTATCCCCCGGGGGCACAGACACTGCTCGCTGCCGGGAGAGCGGCCCCTTCCATGTGCTTGTCCTCGGTAGGGCTTTCCCTTCACAACAATGCGTTTTCATTTTTTTGAAGGTTTTTTTTTTTTTTTTTTTTTTTGCATTGGGGGAGAATTTCATTACCAAAGAAAGCCCGGAACACCAACAGCTTATAGAAATGAACAGAGGGGGAGCTTTGGGAACATGAATCCCACTGTGTTGAGCGTGACCCAGCATGGCAATCCCAAAGTGTGCTTGGAGAGCTGGGCCTGATGATGGCTCCCGCACAGCCTTGGAAATCTGTTGCCTTTAGGACAGGAGTCAGAGCCAGCTTATTGAACCTGACCCCAAGCTGGAGTACAGGGCTTCTCACCCTGCCCAGAGCTCAGGCTGGGAGCTGTCAGCTGCTTCTGTCCACAATGTTCAAGCATCTTGATAATTCCATTAGGCGTGACCCAGGGAAAACCTATAAGCGTGCAATGGATGGGGAGGGTGAGTGCTGATCCCAGGTAATTGGTGTCTCCTGGAGCAGTCTGCAGAGCCCCGTGGCTGGCCTCATATGCCAAGGATGTAGTCGGTCAGCTCTGAGTGATAGAAGTCTGCTCTCTGGGCACTGGGATTGAATTAGACACCAGCAAGACGGATGTTATTGGATTTATTAGATGGCAAGTAGGAGGAAGGCTGAAAGCAGAGGAAGAGAAATGTCTCCCTGCTGACCTTGGGGCTGGCATTTTGTTTCTTGCTGTGTATTGAGGTAGGTGCAGTGCTTATCTCCTAGGCAGTGTTGGAGCGGTGGGTGCCAACGTTGCCCCCGTAGGGTACTCTGTGTCACTGACCATCCCATGAGTGACTCAGCTCTGGTCTGGGACTGGCACATTCATCACTGTTTGCAGGAAGACGTGCCATGGGAGCTGTGCTGCTGAGCCTGGTGGTGGGGAGCTGCTGCCATCGATAATTAACGCTGGACACCTATTGCCAGAATGAATTCACTAAGTGTGTGGTGAGACAGAGTTCCCTTGATTCTGCAAGTCACTCGGCATGATGGAGATTCAGGTTGGATATTAGGGAAAACCTCTTCCCAGAAAGAGTGATTAGGCACTGGCACAGGCTGCCCAGGGAGGTGGTGGGGTCACCATCCCTTGGGGATGTTTAAGAATAGCGGAGACGTGGCACTGAGGGATGTGGTTTACTGGCACGGTGAGGGTGGGCTGGTGGTTGGACTTGGGTGTTCCTGGAGGTCTTTTTGAACCTTCGTGATTCTGTGATTCTACCCTCCTGCAGCAGCCTCGTGTTGATAGGGAACCCAACCATCACTCTCAATTAGAGAGCAGGCTGGTGGCAGCATGCTGCCCATCCAGTGCTCCATGTCCCGCTCCCTGCAGCCCCACGCAGAGGGATGGCAGAGGCACAGCCACGTACCTCTGACCAAAGTTGCCTGGGCAGAGGGGAAAGAGGCTGTACAGAAGGTCCACACTGGTGTCTTGGTTTTCTCTCCCCTAATATCAATAATATGATGTTATCTGAGGACCTGGTGGTGACTCACGTGCAAAAGAGCAGCCCTGAACTACTGAACTCAGCTGCAAGCTCTGTGCTCTATGGTGCTCCTGCTCTGCTTTGCTCTTGCACTCAGATCCATGCCTGCTGGTAGTGCTGAGCAGACTGGAGCGCTGGGCTCTGCATGCAGGTGGAGCTCGGTGCCCAGCTGGTTTCTGGCCATCTCACCAGGGAAATACCAGCTGAGGATGGAACTGTGGGCAGCTGTGTGCTTTGGGTAGGTCACTTTTGCAGCTCCCAGGGTCCCATTGCTCTGGTCACCCCACTATCTGTGCACGGTGCTTTGCACCTCCAGCCCAGAGCAGAGTGTCCACATAGCAGCACCATGCTGTGGGTACTGGGGGGATTTGGGCACTCGGAGGTCTGAGGTTTGGTGCTGATCAGAATGAGATCTTACAAGTGCACCTGCCTTGGAAACGCTGAGCAATTCTGCCACCAGAGCCACATGTTTTATTGGGAAATTGTTTTGATAGCATTGAAGCAGAGTATTATAATTTTTACATTTTTATTCAAGTCAAAATGACTCATTTATTTTCTCTGAACACTGTGTTTATGCACCTGAAATGTCTGCAAGGGCTTTTTCCTCTGTGCCTGTCTAACCTTGCCCAGCTGGGCGCTGTGAGCAGGCACAGCCCTGGGGGGGCACAAGCACCAGGGTGGCAGGGAAACCTGTGGGCAGCAGTGCAGTGTGGGTGTATTCGCTGCAGTGGGCAGAGGCTGGTTCCTCTGCCAGCCCTGCTGTTCTGCTTCTTCTGGGAACAGTCTACAGCTCTCTGCCCATTTTGCTGTGCCCACACGGCAGATTACATATAATCATTAGCAGGAGGGCTATTTCCTCCTTCAGATACAATTAGTGGGCAGGGCCCGGAAAAAATCTTCCTCAATCTTGTTTCCTGCACAGGATGCGCTTGAGATGCCTGGGAGGAGGCAGAGCCCGGGGGCTGCTGGCTGCACAATGACCCTGGGCTGTGAGCATCCCATGGCAGTGCCAGAGGGGGACCCATGGAGGTGCCCGTGGGTATGCAGTGGCACTTGAAGGGGTGAGCTCTGGGCAGGGAGAGGAGGAGCTGCAGGCAGGAGGGAGGTGGCAGCAGCTCTGCAGGGCACCTCCAGATTTACATCCAGGAAAGCTGGAATAAATCAATGCAATTAAAGTGCAAATGAAGCTTTAAGCAATGCGGCATCCTAACTACCTGGGAAGCGCAATGTGTACGCTTTTTGTCTCGCTCACTCCTCTTTTTATTTATAGACAGGATTCAAATCACTTCAATAATTTAAGCTAATTTTCCAGGTAGAGCTGGGTTCAGGAGGTTCCTGCAGGCATCAGTGAGGATGCTGAGTGGCAGCAGCCCGACCCCTGGGGGGGCTCAGTGCTGGGGCTGGGGACACCTGAGGGCTGGTGGCAGGACCTGCATGGTGCCTCCCCACATTTATTAACAGGAATTCACTGGGAGAAAAGTATTGGGAATACTTGTCTAAACAAATATTTGCCTCCGATGTGCTCTTGTGGCTGTCTGACAAACTCATTTTCTTGTTTATCCAGCATGTTTCTCAAGCGGCTTCGGAACGTCATTTAAAAATTATGAAGTGGGACTTCCTAAGTAATGACTGTTTAAAAAGATTGTTTAAGAGCCACCTGTTTGTTGTAATAGTCCTCCGATGGGATTTGTACTTCCCCCTCCCAGTAGGACAGTCATGCATCACTCAGCGTGGAGACCTCCCTGCTTCCATATGGGCAGGACTGTGAGAAGTGGGGAGAACAGTGGCTCTTGCACAGCTCTTGTGGTGCCCATGCTGGTGTGAGAACTGCTGCCCTCCAATAACCACAGTCCTTGGAAGGAATAAATGCTGAAAGGAGAGAGGAAAAAAAAGAAAAAAAAACCAGCATTCCCTTTTGAAAGACCTAATTTATCTGGAATTATCCATCCTTGGCTGTAAATCCCCTGTAAAACTTGGCAGTAGCCTCAAAGCAGTTGCAGCAGTGACTATATATTTTTACCTGAAAGCCAAAGGAGGAACGCACAGAAGGAACAAGCGGTGCCTGTGAGGTGCCATGCTGGTGAGTGCAGGTCTGTTTGTGGTATAGTGCCTGCCATGCTAGGAAGTTCCGTGCATGGGTACTCATCTGTCCCGTTGGGCTCCTTGCCTTGGTCCTGAGCAGCTCCTACCTGAGATGTGAGTTTTGCACACCAGTTGTCCCAGCTGGGGAAGGCTCCACCAACATTAGCAGCTTCCTCATGCAAAGAAAGTCAAGACTTCAAGACTTTTGATGTCTTGAAGTTTCTTAGCCATGGCTTGCTTAGGCTTCTTTCTTCACTACCTGAAAGGAGGTTGCAGCGAGATGGCGGTTGGTCTCTTCTCCCAGGTAATGGTGGTAGGATGAGAAGGAATAGCTTCAAGTTGTGCCAAGGGAGGTTCAGGTTGGATGTTAAGAAAAATTTCTTCTCTGAAAGAGTGGCAATGGACTGTAATGGGCTGCCCAGGATGGTAGTGGAGTCACTGCTCCTGGAGGTGTTCAAGAACCATGGAGATGTGGCACTGAGGGACGTGGTCAGTGCACATGGTGGAGACAGGCTGGAATTGGATTAGATGACCTTGGAGGTCTTTTCCAACCTTTATTATTCTATGAAAAAGCCACTCAATGTTAAGGTATGCATGGGCCATGGTGTTGGGTGTCCACCCATGCTAGGGTGCGTGGGTGGGAGCCATTGAGGGGCTGGGGGACAGTTGTCCCATGGCACAGAGGGTTCCTAATGCCCATTCTCTGCCGTCTTTTCCAGAGAGATGGAATGGAGCGAGACATGTGCAGCCACAGGCAGCAGGAGCTCATGGTGTTTGTTACAGGCATGACCCAGCCCCACCAGGATCGGTGTGGAGGTGGCTCCCCATGAAGGTATAGGGACGCCCACAGTCCAGGACTGGCTCTTCTTCCTTCTCTACCAGCTCGCTTCTCCCTGCTGCCTGATTTCCTGCAACACTTCTAAGGATCTGCACGAGGCTTGGGGCCAGGAGCCAGGAAGTCTATTTCCACATGGGGCTGGAGACCACGATGACAATGGGAACACAGAGCAGGGACCCTGTGTGAGCCCTGACTGCTGGCAGAGGAAGGTTCCTCAGGCCGCTTGGCTGGCTGGGGGCTCAGGACAGAGCCCTGAGGAGCAGGGCTGCCAGCTGACCTGCTGCTCCTCCACGGCCTGCTCCTCAAGTGGGGACGTGGCAGCCCGTGGTGCCCACACTGATGTCTGCCCTCACCTTGCTGGCAGGCCTGCTCCCCTAGTGCCGGCTTGAGGCTGTCTCACCATGGTGCTGCCACCACCCGACAAGCGCCACGTCTGCCTGACCACCATCGTCATCATGACCAGCATGGCCTTCATGGACGCCTACCTGGTGGAGCAGAACCAGGGCCCCCGCAAAATTGGGGTCTGCATCATCGTGCTGGTAGGGGACATCTGCTTCCTCATCGTGCTGCGCTACGTTGCGGTGTGGGTGGGCGCGGAGGTGAAGACGGCCAAGCGGGGCTACGCCATGATCCTGTGGTTCCTGTACATCTTTGTGCTGGAGATCAAACTGTATTTCATCTTTCAGAACTACAAAGCGGACAAGAAGAACCTGGAGACAGTGGCCAGGAAGGCCCTGACGTTACTGCTCTCCATCTGTGTGCCAGGGCTCTATCTGGTGCTGGTGGCCTTGGACAGCATGGAGTACATACGGACCTTTCGGAAGAAAGAGGACTTGCGGGGACGCCTCTTCTGGGTGGCTCTCGACCTGCTGGACATCTTGGACATCCAGGCCAACCTGTGGGAGCCACACAGGACCGGCCTGCCCATCTGGGCGGAGGGGCTCATGTTCTTCTACTGCTACATCCTCCTCCTGATCCTGCCTTGTGTTTCCCTCAGTGAGATCAGCATGCAAGGGGAGCACATTGCCCCGCAGAAAATGATGCTCTACCCCGTCCTCAGTCTGGTCACCATTAATATTGTCACCATTTTCATCCGGGCCATCAATATGGTCCTGTTCCAGGACAGCAGGGTGTCCACCATCTTTATTGGCAAGAACATCATTGCCATTGCCACCAAGGCGTGCACCTTCCTGGAGTACAAGAGGCAGGTGAAAGAGTTCCCCCAGAATGCCATCGCCCTGGAGCTCCAGCAGAACTCCCTCTCCCACAACCAGACCATCCACAGCACACAGGGCATCCCCCACGAGCCATCGCCCACCAGCGAGATCCTGGACACATGATGGGCGGTGGCTCAGGGCCTTGGTTCCGATACTCCGTGCTGAGCGGAGGAGAGGTGCTGCTGCTCTCTAGCTGTGTAGGATGAGTGCGAGGGACAAATCCCAGCAGTGAGGGCTCTTCTAGGCGCAAAACGCCAACCACGTTGTAATTGAGCTATGGAGTGTCCCCTAGACGTCTTCATCTCAGGTATAACCCTAGGAGTCCTCCGGTCAAACCAAATGAACTTGTGAAGGACCCAAACCAGCTAATCTTCTCTCTCCCTCCTGCCAACCTCTCCGCTCCCAAGCAAGGACCACTGAGGTTGCAATGTCCCTTTCTACTCCTTGAGCACCTCGCCTTGACCCCAAGTCTGGAATGAAGATTTTGTTACTGGAGACCTTTTTATGGCGTGGGGACAGGGCTCTGGGTCTATGGGCTGGGGGGAGGGTGGGATGTAACCAGTAAAACCTGTGATCATAGATGTCTCATATCCCAGTGGTTGTGTTTACAGTTTGCTATTTATAACATCTCCCTGGGTCCCATGTCCCTATGGCAGGTGGCAGTGAGGACAGCCCGGTCCCAGTGCTTCTGGGAGCAATACGTGCCAAGCTGGAGCCAACCTCATGCTGGTGTGTTACGGATTTCATTCACTTGAAACGACTCAGCACAATATTTCTATTTTTGGAAGGGTCTCTCTGTTTCACTCCTTCCCCATGGGCCCCTCCCATGCCAGCACATGTAGGCACTGAGGAGGATGGCAGCGATGCTTTTCACTCTGGCATCAAGCATTTGTAAAGAGGGCTGCTTTCCACAGCTACTATATTTTTTAAATAAAATATTTCAAATTAGGAAAAAAAAAAAAAAGAAATAAATGCTGGGGAAGGCAGTGGAGAAATGGGAATGTCCCCAGGCTGTCCATTGGACCACTGGGACATCCCCAGGTCTCCCCTGCCCAAGTGGTGACAAGGGGCTCTGTCCCTGGGTACAGGGTGGGAAATGAGGGCCAATGGGACAATAAAAGCCCAGTGAGAATGATGGCTTCTTGTGGTCTTTTTTCTGCCACTGGGGGAAGGGGGAGGGCAGCTTGTATGTGGCCCAAATCTCTTGTGTCCTCATCCCCAAAAGCCAACTAACATTTGTGCATTTGAAACGATGTCCCAAGGGCTTGGGCAGCTCTCAGCTCCTTTGGCTTGGAATGGGAGAAAAAGGGAAGCAAACACACAGAACTGGGTATTTTTGCTTTTTCTAAACGAACCATTTCATTTGGAGGAGACTGGAATAAAACGCCTGCTGCTGTTTACTTTTTCCTTCCACATTTTCTCCTGGCTGTGCTCCTTGAATTTGACCTAAATCCACAACTCATTTTAGCCTCCATCTTCTCAATCCATCATGATCTGTCCAAAGCATTTTGCATAGCCCCGATCCAGCTTTCCACATTTAGGAGCAGCCGGTTGCATTGCTGTCAAGCTCTCCTCGGGCACCCCATCGCCTGGGGGTGACCTTGTGGTGGGGGCTTCTCTGCTGGGAATAAATCCATGGAGAAATAAAGCGGTGTCATTGCCAACAGCTGTGAGTTTGCAGTAGATGTAGCTGGCTGGAAAAGTTTCTGCCTCCTTTCCCCCCAGGAGGAAGAGTACAGGTGATTCAGAAGGCATTAGCAGAAATTAATTAAATTGCTAAATTATTCTGGAATACCTATGGAATTATATACTACATCTCTACTGGTGCCATTAAAATACGTGCGATTAGCATCTGTACAATTAACTCCCAAGTATCTAATAACATTCTGTCACTCGGGTAATTGATTTATGAGCCTTTATTTGCAGCTCTTCCACCGGTCTGAGCAGAGGGAACTTGCAAGTGCCCATGGGCAGTGCCCTGGGGGAGGCTGGGAAGTGGTGTGGGAGAGCAGGTGGTACCGAGCAGAGGTGGGGAAGGAGGACAGCTTCCCACCCCCCAGCACAGCTCTGAGTGCCCTGGGGTTTCACGCGTGCCTGGTTTCAGGTCTGGCATCCTTGAAGGATAACATGCATTTAGGTCACTGATTCACGCGTGCTCATTTAATTTCACCTTAATAAATGTTTTATGTGGTTTTGACATGTTCAGCGTCTCAAATGTATTGATCACAGCAGCCTGAGGAAACGTTATGACCATAACGTCGCAGGAAGCATTACAACGGCCCCAGCAAGGTGTATTGATTGCCCTCTTCTGCAGCTCCTTGAAGACAAAGAGCAGTCAGAGGGACAAGCTGGGATCGTAGTGTGCCCAGGTGAGCATCCCCAGTACTGCAGCATCTCATGCGCTGCTCTTCCCAGCACATGTACCCCATCCCTGGAGGCATTCAAGGCCAGGCTGGGGGAGCCCTGGGCAGCCTATCTGGTGTGAGGCAGTCAGCCCACAGCGGTGGGTTGGAGCTCGCTGATCTTTAAGGTCCCCTCCATCTGAAGCCATTCTATGAACTGTGCCCCCACATTTGCAGGGCTGCAGGCACATTATGGGTATGGACACCATGCCCAGCAGAGCCCTGCCGGCAGATTCAGGCTCTGTGTGCCTCCCTGCACCGCTGCCAGGCAGCACTTAGTATTCAGGAATGGTTCTCAGATGTTTCACTTCACAGCTGGTGAATGTACTCGGGGAACTCAATAAACCTCTGTGTAAGGAATTATCTCTCATTAATCTCCCCGGCAAGGCTGGCACAGCATAACACTCTGCCTGCATATAGCAGGGCACAGGGGAATGGGCAATAGGCAGTGAGTTATACTGGGAGAGCCCCGGGCTCTAAATAAAGGATAAATCCCCATAAAGCTTTCTGTCCTCCTGACCTCCTCCTGGGAAGAGGACAGCCCTGGGAGCAGCAGCGCATAGTCCTGCGGCCACACTGCCCACGTGGGCACAGGGCTGGGACGTGGCAGTGGTGCCCCACACACAGGGACATCCCAAAGTGAGGGAGGTGATGGATGGGCTGGCCCTGCTGCTGTGCCATTAGCAAGGACACACGTGCAGTGCATGAGCAGCAAAGCACTCTGCTAATGTGAGTGCAATCCCAGTGTGATTGATCACAGGGGGATGGGAGCCAGAGGCGGGAGGGAAGACAGGCAGGGAGCTTCTGCTCAGGAAGGGGTGTGTGCACCAGTGGGGCATTTAGCTGCAGTGTAGGTTGGGGATGGAAGCAGAGACATGGCTGTGGAGGGGGTATCAGCCACAGTGCCAACCTGGGAAGCAAATGGAAAAATAAAACCACGGCAAACTAAAGCTGTTCTGCAGCCATAACCAGCACACTGAAAAGAAAGATGATTTAGCCCATATTTCAAGAGTCTTCTTTTATGGATGCCTAATGTCCCATGACCAGTGTCCAACGAGGAGCAATTAAGCATTTGCTTAGACAAAATATGTCTCTTTGAGCAATAACCGGGCAAAGGCTTTTCCCCTGTAGTATCAGTATTCGGGTTTGCATCAGGAAGACAACGGCGGGCTCTGCTCCCTCACATGGCTGTGTTCTGTGTGCTGGGGCTGTTGATGAACTGCAGTGATGGAAAGGGAAGCTGATGAGTTTCCATAGCCAGAGCTGAACTCAGAGCTCTGTGCTCCTTGGGACAGCTCTGTCCCATGGCTGTGGCACAGCACTGCCTGCTGCTCAGGAAGGATAAAATTATACAGCTCCGAAGTTTAATATTACGAGCTCACCAATCAAAGAGATAAACTGAACGGTGACCACTTAGAGCCCTGCCGGCTGAAACATAATATTTGATGAGGCTGCTGAATAATATTCTGCCTCTTTCAGAGGCAGGGAGCCCATAATGCCAGCAGGATGGAGCCCTGATCCTCACAGCAAGGAGCAGCAGATCCCAGGCACAGAGCAGCCAACGAGGCGGGCACTTTCTGCCAGGAGAGCAGCTCAGGGGTACCCTGGTGCCTGTGCCACCCCTGCTTGACTCTGATGGGATACACCAGCAGCACTCCCCGTGGCTGCCTGTGCCCTGCAAGAGCCTCTCTGCCCCCCTGCACCTCTTCCCAGGGTCTCTGCTTGATGGAACATGCTTCTACCTCGCATTTCCTTTTATGATGCCTACAAATCAGAGCCAAGTGTATGGCAAAAATAATGAAGTTCTACAGTAATTACCTTAAAAGCAGCTAACTGAAAGCCTTTACTTGCTTGAGGCATTTCTGTAGCTGGATTTGGGCCATTTAATGCAAAAAGCTCAGGGAAAGCCAAACACAGCAGTGAACCCACAGGAAAGCACTGGGATTTGGGGTGAGCCCTGCCGTGTGCTTGCAGGGCACATTCCCAGCAGCACAGCACCCAGGGGCCGGGATGCTCCTGGCAGGGCACTCGGAGCACAGCACGCAGCTCGGTGTTTAATCTGCTGCAGTGCCAAGTGGGACCCAGCACAGCCTCGCTCTGTAATTGTCAGCACCGACAGAACTTTGCAATATGTCCTCTAACTGCCTCCTGAAGGACTTGTGCTATTTTGGTGAGCATCGCAGGAAAGGAAAGCTCTGTACAGCGTTAGCTCTGAGAAGTGAAAGCAATCTCATTGACACACAATGTGGAGTTTGATAGACAGGGCCGATACCCATAAACCACGCTGATTGACACTAATTACCCTGCCAGCTTTTGATTGCCTCTGATAATGTCCTACATTGTGCTGATTAAAAAATTAGTCCCGTATAAAAAAAATCAGAGCAGCGGGGGCTGATTGGAGGCGATCTCAATGTGGGCTTGGGATTTCATGCTCAACGCCTTTGCTTGCAGAGCATGGGCAGGAGGGGCAGCCCCCAGCCCCACGGCTGGCACGGGGCTCTCCTGCCCCAGGTTGGCACAGAGGTGCGTTGTGGTGGGGCAGGCGCTACGGTGTGGCCATGTCCAGAGGCACCGCTTCCTGTGCTGGGGACAGAGGGGGTTTGTTCCGGGCACAGAGCTGGTGTGGCACACACTGCCTGATTCAGCCCCAGTGGATGGGTCTCTTGGGAGAGCAAGTCCTCGGAGCCCCGCAAAGCGTGGGGAATTTTGGGATTTGCCACTTTTCCCTTCTTTCCCGTGGGGATATACGAAGTGGCACTGTGAAATTCGCAGTTCCCATGGCAGCCAGCGGCAGCTCCCAGCCCAACAGAGCCTGCAGTGTGATCGCACACTATTAGTTTGATAATATCATTTAGAGTTGACTTGGAACCACATCCCAGCTAATTAAAATAGAGCTGCTCATGAAAAGCGCAAGAGCAGAGCAAGGTGCGGAGCATCGTCGCCCCAAGCCCCGCGCCTCTGCAGCTGTCTCGTTGGTGAATGGCTTTGTATTTCCCCTTTCGCATCGCAGCTAATTCCATCCGTCACCAGACCAACGTGACTGTGCCCCCAGCAGCAAGAGCATGGCAGGGAGGGAAGCCCAGCTCCCAGCAGTGCCATCTGCAGCACATCCCTCCTTTCACTATGCTCCGCTCTCCTGAGCATTGCAGGGGCACTCAGAGCTCTGCTACAGGGAAGCACAGAGCGCAGCCCGCTCTGATGGGCAGGCAGAGGTGCCGGTGCTGCAGAGTTCACAGCCTGTGTGCCCAGCTGCTCTGCCCCATGGTGCCCCGGGCGGCAGAGTTGCTCCTTTGGCAGGCGGTAATTGCCGGGGTGAGGGAGGTGACGGAAAACATTTGGGGGCGTAGGGCACAGCGGTGAGGGAAATGCAGGCAGACAGGACCAGGCATGGTGTGGGCTCACAGAGCCGCTGTGCAGCCCATGTCTTGAGGAAGGAGATGCTGGGGATGCAAAGCAGCATGAATTCCAGTCTGCTCACCTTAATGGGAGCTCAGTGCCATCAAACCCTGCGTGCTGGTGTGTTCCCATGTACTTACAGGCTTGACTGATAAAAGTAAATGTGTTGGCACAATACACTCACACATAGGCGCCTGCCTTGGTGTCACCCATCAGGCTGATTAATACATGCACAGCACAGATGTGTGCAGTGCATAGACTGAAAAATAGCTCATAGAGAGATCTCAGAGTACCTGGAAATGGGATGGCATCGCCCAACAGGTGCAATTCTAGTGGCAGGCCACAGGCACCAGATTCTGTCCCAGCCCCATTGCAGCTCTGCTCTGCTTTCCCATGGAGAAGGCTCCAGGTGAGCAGAGAGCAGTGTTAAGCGCTGGCCTGGCTCCAGAGCTGATCCTGCAGGGATACAGGGCTGAGTACCACAGGCACCAAACCGCCCAGCCCTCCTGTCCAACTGAGTGCCAGGGCTCCATACAGCCTCTGCAGCACAAATCAAAGCAACTGCATCAAAGGAGACTGTAAAACAGGGGAGAGCTGTCTTCAAAGGCAGCCGGCACCAGGCCAAGGAGAATTTATCTTTTATCGCTTTCTCCTGAAAGGGAGAGAATCCTGCCAGCCACACTTGGCTCTCCAGCCTGCTGAGGGAAGAGATGGGGGCAGTTTGGGCGTGCAACGTGGCCTGGGTGGGAGGAAGGGCTGTGGGATAGAGGGGATGCAGGATGGAAGGGATGTGGGAGGGAGGAATGTGGAATGGAAGGGATGCAGGAGAATGAAGGATGCTGTTGGTAGAAGAGAGGTGATCCGTGTGCTTTGGCACCGACAGTGGCTGTAAGACACAAGTTGCCTTATAGCCTTAGAGAGACTTGAAGAGAGGCTGAATCAGAGAATTATAGAATCTCCAAGGTTGGAGAAGACCTCCAAGATCATCTAGTCCAACTGCCCACCTCCCACCAATAATTCCACATTAAACCATGTCCCTTAGTGCAACATCTAAACGTTTCTTGAACACCTCCAGGCACAGTGACTCAACCACTTCCCTGGGCAGCCTGTTCCAGTGCCTGACCACTCTTTCACAGAAGAAATGTTTCCTAGTATCCAACATGAAGACATCCAGGGCAGGACTTGAGAGTCTCCCAGGCCAACCCACCCAAGGAGACCTCATCCTCAGCAAAAGGGATGAACAGCACGGAACGTGCCTGCAGCAGTACCACAAATGTCTCAGGCTGGTTTGCTGTTTCAGTATTTACGGCCCTTTTATTTGTGAATACTGAAGAATATCAGCTTATCCTTGCAGGATGTTTGTGGAAAGGAAATGCATCATGTCTCTCTAAGAGCACAAAATAGAGAAAGTATTTCCATGCCATTCAGAAAAGCTGCTTTTACTATCTGCATAATAAATGTACAGGCCTCCAGCTTGCAGATAATTTGCAGAGGACAAGGTACTCTTGGTGAGGGTAAGAACCCATCTAAAATAAGCCTCTTTTGCCAGAAAAGCATTTAATTTGGATTTGGGTCAAGGTTTCAGGCTCATGCTAAGTGCCTTTTCAATCACACCCCGTGTGCACAGTGCCATCCTTCTGATGCGCAGAATGAAGAGGCCGTGGGTGCTGCATCTCAGGGGTTCAAAAGGAACCTTTGTTTTCATCCTTAAGCAGTTCCCCAATGATTTTTCAGCTGAAATACATGTGTTAAAGCTGGATCACTTGGAGCGCCAGGCCATGCCTACAAACCATGTTCTTGCTTCCCGCATGCCCACCGTGCAGACCCTGACTGTGCATGCATGGGCCCACAGCTGGAAGCACAGCTGCAGCAGATAACAGCAGAGCATTTAGCAGGGAGGCAGCCCAAGCTGGCAGTGTTGTTTCTCCAGCATTAATTATGGATGCTGCTTCAGGCATCCCCTGTCTGAACCCCGTGCTGCAGAGCATAGCTGCGCTGTGAGCTGCAATACAGCGTCATCCTGTTCCTAGAAAAGCCTGATCTCTATGGAAGTAAGCAGCTGGGGGAGGAGAACAGGGACATCCTGCCCCAGTCGTGTTGGTCCCCAGGCTCAGAGCACTGGCAGTGGCACCCTGTGTGCCAGATCAGACCTTTCTTTTATTTTTAATGCATGTTAAGCTCTCAGCAGATAGGATCTCTCCGACTTCAACATTTCCATGTAGCTTAATTCCTGGTGTTTGAGGGAGGCTGGTGTTCTCCCGACGTTGCCATAGTTACTGATGCATGCATTCCTCATTTCACACGCTAATGACTGTCCCAGCCCCTTGTTTGTGGAATAAACTCTGTAACCCTGAGAGTAGAATAGAATGAAATATGAAGGCAGAGGAGGAGAGAATGGGATGGGACCAGTGGGCAGCCCAGTGCGAGCACCACTTTGTGTAGGCAGCCAGGCTAGCATCACTTCTGCCCAGCTCTGCTTTCTGATCCCTATCTCTGTGACAATAAGCTCTTTCACCATCCTTACAGCAGCAGTGGTTTAGGGAGCTCAGCCCGTTTAGCTTATTATAGAGCTGGCTGAGAAGAAACCTGATCGCGGTCTTTAAGTACCTATGCAGGGAGGTGATGATGTGTGCTATTAAAGAGCTCTTTGCAGTGGCCGATAAAGACATCAGAATGTCCAGCACTGACAATTCAGCAAATTTCCAGCTGGAAATGCAACAAGCACTTTGTGCGTAAGAGCCGCTGGCTATCCAGGAGGTGCCGAGGGGTGTGGGGAGCTCTCAGGGCTGCAGCACACACACATTGACTGTGTACAGCAAGAAATGCCCAGGGAGGTGGAGGGGTCACTGTCCCTGGAGGTGTTTGAGAGCTGTGGAAATGTGGCACTGAGGGATGTGGTCAGTGGGCATGGTGGGGGTGGGCTCAGGTTGGACTTGGGGTTCTGCGAGATCTCTTCCAACTTTAATGATTCTATGAAATCTTGTGCCATCCTCCCAAGCCTCCAGGTGTGCCCAGAAGTGTGTGAGCAGGGTGTCCCAAATGCGTGGATGGATGGACGGACAAAGCCTTGGAGAAAGCAAGCAGTGTGTAGAGCCAAGGTGGGGATGAGGAACCAAAGCCAGAGGAAGAAACTGAGCAGAAGCCCTTCACAAAAGCAGGGGAGGAGATCTGTCTGCTCCATGCCTCTGACGCAGGTACATTCCCTGCAATGTGCAGAGCATAAATTGCTTCTCCTCTTCACCACTGTGGGCACAGCCATGCTCTGAGCTCTCCCATCACCAGCACTGCAAACCCTTCAGCTCCCTTCCATGTCAGTTTTAGCTTATCTCTGCAAACATGATGGAGAAGTTGTATGTGGAGGCAAGCAATTAAAAAAGTACTTTTTTTTTATTAAGATGTTAAACACACAAAACTGGCATTGTCTTTGCACTTCAGCACAAGGACGTGGAAATAAGTGATTGCGGCCTCACCTCTTGAACTGCATCTCACGATTGGTTTTGTTTTATTGGATTAATATCATTGTGACCTGCTGACTTACTCAATGTAGGGAATAAGGTGCCAAAAGGGACTAGTCTCCCAACCCGTGGCTAACTCCTACCCCTGCCACGTGGGGAAGACACAAACTGGGCTGAGCCTGAGCACTGGCTGTGCCCTGAGGCTGGAGGTGCCCAGGGCTTCCCTTCCTGCCTTCCACCCACGCTGTGCAGAACCTGCCAGCAAGAAGTATGTTCTGAGAAGCCTTCAGACTCCTGTGCAGCCCTTAAGTGCCGGGCTGACAGCAAGGCCCTTGGTTCTTCCCAGCACTGCGTGTGATTGACTCACACATTTCCCTTAATGAGCAATTCTGGGCAGCAGAAAACAAGCACCAGAGGACGATTTCAAGAGAGGAAACAATGAGGAGAATGTCAAAAAGTAAAAGGCGCTGGAAGGAAAAGTACTTGCAAAAAGCAGCCGTGGAGAGAAACCCAATAATGCAAGCCTGAGGGAAGCGCTATCCTTAAGAGAAAAGAAGAAAGAGGATTTCCCCAAGTGGCAAAGCAGGGGCATGGCTCTCCTCCCCGCCCTGGAGCGCAAGGGGCTGCAGGGTGGAAAACTAGCCCTAGAATGGCATGTATTCCCCGGAGCAGCAGCAGCTCACAGCCCCCAGGGCCTGCAGTGACCAGGGGTTGGGGACATGGTGGGGCCACAGCGGTGAGCCCAACCCCAGGCAGCAGCGGGCTGAGTGCGTCACATTGCCCGTCTGCCAGCTTCACCCATGCTGCTTTTCTCCTGTTTCTTAGTAACTGCCTGATCCAGGTTATGTTAATATGGATTTAAATCTTCCAAAGAGCAGAAAATTAAGGGAAATTATGAATCAATTTACGTTTCATCTGATTCATAAACCTACACACTCTACAAAATGAGTTGATTTGAAATAATTAAAGTTAAGAATGTCCTCATCACCTCTTCAATAATTCTGCTAGATGCGCTGTGTTTTCCTTGTCTTTACTTTTGCCCTCTTCAGCATTTCAAATTACACGTCTCTCTTTGTTTTTTTTTCCAAGCTACCCCAAATTTAGCAGGCAATTAACAAAGTGATATGTAATAATAATGACAGCATTAATAATAGCAATAGGCGGTATGTGCAGCAGAGTGCCAAAGCAAGCAAGATGAATGGGAGCTCCTTGAGACAGAGCGCTTTAAAGAGCATCTCCGGGGCGTGCTGTTATCCAGCAGGGGGATCAGCGGATGGATGAGCCCTTTCACAGTGCTGTTTTCTCCATAATTCCACCCCATCCTACCCCAGGAACCCTGATTTTGTACCCCAGGGGTGGGCAGGGGCAGGGCATGGGGCACACACTGCTGGTGCAGCCGCTGTTTGCTCCTTGGAGATGCTGCCCTACTTATTTAATCTTTCAGAAAGATGCCTGACGGGTTTTATAAAGTGTCTGAGTGCAGTTTATGCTCTTGGGTTGCAGGAAATTAAATGCCTTTTGGTTGTCTCCTCGGGTAGTAAAGAATGAGTTCAGGAGACTTATTAAACTTCATTTCCATCTCCATCCCCGGTGAAGGCACACTAAATAACTCCGTCTGGGTGGTTTTGGAGTATGTCATGGGCTTATCTCCTGGCCAGGCAGCACCATGGATGATTGCGACTTCAGAACTGCAAAAAGTCTCCGTCATTTTCTCATTTATTTTATTCTATTTTTGTGCTCACAGCTCACAATTGTAAACAGCTGTATCAGGTGAACTGTTCAAGCACAGGGGCACAGGGGATGGGTGCAATCTGGGGCTGCTGGGCACCCGGAGGGACCTTTCCTCCATCTCATAAAAACTACATTTCCATCACCAAAAGCCATTGGCCTTGTGCAAGCGGCAGAACCTATGCTCTCTAGCATTTGTTTTTCTCCAGGAGATTTCTTTTAATTGCATATATTAAAACCCATTTTAAATGATTGTTATGTCACGGGGAAATGGCGTGGCCATTTTGGTAATTCTCTCTTCTACAGATTCATAATTTTAGGGCCAGAGAGGATTATTATGAGCTGTGGGGCGGTGTCTGGATAAGCTCACTCGATTCCTCCCTCAAGCCCCGAGCTCCTGGCTGAGCGACCACCTCTGTGTGCAGAGAACAGCCCAGCCGTCATTAGAGAGCGTCATGAGCCGGGTTGCTCGGTGCCCACAGGCTGTCCCTGCAGCAGGCCCATGCCCACACACTGACCCCATGCTAAATAACCCCCCTGGGTACCCTCTGGTGCTTGGAAGCAGGGGGATAGTAGCTTGCCCTGTGCTTGGACCATTGCCATACCTCCCGGCTGCAGCCACGTCCCAGCCCTTCGATGATGACGGAGCCCTACTGACATCAGGGAAAAGCTCTCAGCATCACTTGCTGCCTTCCCTCTCAGTGTTTGGAGCAATTGGAAAGATTTCCAGCTCACAGCCAGCACGAACCCGGCCAGCTGCTGCCATCTATGGCAGGATCGCCGCAGCAGGATGGCGTGCCAGCTCCATGTGTCCCTGCAGCCAAGGCACAGAGAGCATGGGAGGTACACAGCCGTGGCAGTGCCAGCTGTTCTTACCTCCTCACCTACGTTTTTCAGCCCAAACCCAAGTTCTTCTATTGGAAATTTGGCCCTTGCGTGCTGACTGCTGTGTGCTGCTGGGCACAGGGCTGTGTCGTGGCAGCTACGTGAGCTGCTTCACCTGCATGCCACAGTAGGGGACTGAGGAATTAAGCGGCCTCTAATTTTATCATCAGGGTTCATTAAGTTAATTAAATACTGTGGACGCACTCTGTTAATCGGCTTTGCAATGGCAGAGAGGTTTCAGCAGGATCCAAGGAGATGCTGATGGTGCGAAATCCAATTTCCGTGACACAGCGCCAGGGGGACACTGGGCTGCCACCTCCCACTGCAGAGACCGACCCCGACCCCACTGTGCTGAGCAGGCGCATGGGGAGCGAATTTGAAATATGAAAGTGTGTTGACTGCACATGGGTTGAAATAAAGGGAACAGGGGGTTTTCCTGGTGGTGAAATCCCAGGGCCAGGAGGAGGACACGACCGGTGGCCTTGGGACAGCTCTGCATGGCACAGTGGCACCGCTGTCCCTGCACCACAGCACGCAGCAGTGTGGTCAGAAATAAGAGTCCCCAAAGAAGGGGGAAACTGCAGTTGAATAAGATAAAGGAATGAACAGGACAACCAGCCCGGGGGGCCCTGCCCCAGCTCCTTTGCTATTTTAAAAACATAAGTAGCACTGCGTGCGCTTTGCGTAGGGAGGTGATTTCAGCATCTGTTCTGGCTGCTGGGGCACCTTGTAGCAACACAGTCGCGTGCTCAAATAGTTGTTAGAGGACGGGATGGTTTTCTGTTGCTTTCAAGCTAATCACACGAAGAAAAGCAACATCTGCTCTGTGAATGGGCTCCCAAGGAGAATTTTGGAAGAGAATGGGAAAGAGTTGAAGCAGCAAGATTCTCTCTTGGGAGAACACATATTTTTAGCCTGTCACATGCCCCATCCCTCCCTGTCCCTGCAGGCAGGTGACACCCGGGGAGGTTTTTGGTTGGAAGGTGGAGCCAGGAGCCCTGGTAATAAGGCAGAGGTAAAAGGGGAGAAGATCCTAATGAGAGCACAGTAATGAGCGCTGCACTGCTCACTTCCATCGCATGGAGAAGCGAGCCATAAATCAGGCCAGTGGCTGCCGTGTGCTCTGCGAGGGCTCTCAGAGCGGTAGGAAAAAGTCATCCATCACCGGTAACAGGAGTAGGATCCGAGTTTCAATTACAGATTCTCAAGCTATGCATTTGCAATTGTTTGGAAACAAAGTCCTCTTTAATTCCTCACTCGGTGCCATGAGTGGGCTGAGTGGCTGCAGCAGATCGGGCTGGGGATGAGCAGGAAGGGAAATCCAAAGTGGGATCCAAGAGCTGTATGTCCCCTTACGGGGGGACACGAGCTCACACCCTGCCCTCTGTGTTTCACTGGTGGGCAGGACGAGGCTGTTCCAGTCCTCACTGAGCCATCCTCCCTAGTCCCTGTATGTCATGCAGGCTTGTGTTGGAATTAATCATTCTGGCAGTTTACGAGGCAATTAAAAGAAGGGGCCATGTGCCTGATTATACAGCAAATAAGCCTTGGCAAATTACAGCCATATTAAAGGTAGATCCAATTAGCTGTGGTGATCGTGGGGGAGAGCCCTCATGGTGAGATCTCCTCCTCATTCCCTGCTGCTGCTGCAGGTGCAGCTCATCCCCTCCCTCAGAGCACCTGCAGAGGTGGTGATATAAGGAGATGGGACTCAACCATGGTGGTTGGGTGCAGGTGGTTGTGCCAGAATTGTAGGGCTTAGAAGGGATCTCTGGAGATCATCTAGTCCAGCTCGGGGCTGTGTGATAAGAAGTGCCATGTGTTGAGGGGTAAGCCCTGATCTGTAGGTGTATAGCTGTTAATGCACACATTGATACATCTGCCAGTAGCTACTGTAACAGGTTGTGCTGAGGATGGGGTTTGTGGGGGGCTTCCAAAAACCAGGGATGACTGCGAATTGAAAGGCTGTCCTGTTAATACTTTGCCCCCACTCTGGCAGATATCAAAGGTGGACCTGTGGCTTTAAAAGCAGCCCTGAAGCTGTTCCCGGTTACACCTCTAAAATAAATACGCACGTACATGTATGGCTGCCAACTTCCCAGAACAAAATGTCAGCAAATGCCAGCGAGTTCCTGACCTTAATTCCAGCAGTCTTGCCTTCTTCCCTTTCTGAACTTCTTGCTTCCTTTCCAATCATTGCAATTTAGATGTTAATCACCAGGTTTCATTAGGCAGAAAATGGGCTGCTCTCCGTGCTGCCCTGCTCAGCGCTTCTCCCAGCTGCGCTGTGCAGGTGGCAGAGGGACAGCGTGACCGCCGGGCCAGCCCTGCAGGGACGCTCCGTGCAAAGCGCAGAGGCCGAGCTGCGGGCTGCGACTCGGGGTCCGTGCACGCTCTAGCGTTGCGCTTCGCAGCCAGGAGGTGGCAGGGCAGGGCCAGGAATCGCCATCCCAGCGGGCAGGCGCTGCCTGAGCGCGGGAGGGGACCCCGGTGCCACCGCAGTGCCCACACAGAGACCCCGAGCAGCTCGCAGCGCCGTGTCCCGGCAATACCACGTGCCCGAGCTCGCTCGAAGCAACCCGATTTATTTGGATGGCGGAGTCCTCCCAGCTGTGCCCGTGGAGCAGTAGGGTCCTTGCCCTGGGTGACGCCAGCCTGCTGCCACCTGCCCGTGTGGCACTGGGGACCTTTGTCCCCGCCACCCATTGTGCAAGTGCGGGCGAGGCGCCCGGCTCTGCCGGGGCGGAAGTGGACAGGGCTGAAACAACAAGAGAACCGGTCACACCGCTTGTGTGCCTGGCTGTGGGGTGTAATTGCTGCTTCGGGAAGGGAGGAAACGGGCTCTGGGCGTGCGAGACAAACACGGTGTGAGGGTTTGGTGCTCTCCCTGCTCACTGGGGGTGTCTGGGGCCTGGTGGGTGACTGGGCCTGGCCTGCTGGTGCGGGGCTTGGCCACGTGCTCCCGGCGAGTGGTGGTGGTGGGTGCAGGGTTGGACACTGTCTCTTCCAGGGGTCACTGTAATGTTACGAGCTTATCGGGAAAGTGGAGCTAAGTGGAATGTCACAGGCGTCCCTGCAGAGTGCTGCAGGCGGGGATTTGGGGTGGGCTGGCTGCAGAAGAGCAGTTGTGTCACACGTTGCAGCTTGCTGGCACAGGAGGCCCAAAGGCTGAGAGCCTGGCAAGGTGCATCCTTTGGCCTCAGGCTTGCTCTGGGCAGTGCTGCTGCCACCATGGCCATGATGGATCTGCACAGGGCTGGAATCCTCAGGGGGCTTCTCAGGTGGCTGCGTGATTCCCAGCACCTGGGACTGCAGTGCTGCCAGCTGAACCTTCCTGAGAGATGGAACAACCTTCAGCCAGAGCCCAGAGCACTGAAGGCCGTGGGACAGACCCAGCCTCAGCACTGCCCGCCCGCACTGCCTTCTGCTCGCCCCAGACTCAAGCCCCAGCGCCCCAAGGCTGTGTGGCTGTCCCCCTGCCCCTGGCAGAAGCAAGGGCTTGAAGCGTTGGTGGCACAGCTGGTGCTCCCACACACCTCGTGGCACCGCTGAGCACCGGCAGCTCTTATCTCCCATGTGCCTGGCCCTGCCTCTGCCTGCTGCTGGCTCCGGAAAATCCACACCAATGGGAGGAAGCAAAACACTTTTTCAGATATGGCTGAAACAGTGCAGCTCTAAACAAGGAAAGTTTCACTGCGCTGATTTGCACTGAGATCAGCCCTGGGTCTGCTGCGCTGAACTTGGTTGGGGACAGAGCCCAGTGTCTGACAGCTGAGGTGAGGCCCCCAGCTCGTGCTCAGTGCCAGGCAGGTGGGCTCCTGTGCGAGGAGTAAGCAGCACTGGGGTGTCTTCAGCGAGATGGGAGCCAATGAGCAGCTTTTGGGGGCTTTTATAAGGTTTGGTGCGGCCAGGTCTCGAGAAGCAGTCTTCCACAAAGCCCGGGGCAAGATTGTATCACTTCCAGTTACTTGGTTTCCATGGGTGTCTGGTACACGGGGGTGGGAGGGCTCCACGTGGCCGCTAATCCCCAGAGCCCGAGCGTTCCCGGCCGCTCCAAGCACATCTTTATCCCCACTCTCAGCATCCCCAGGCTCAGCTTTGCATCCTGGGGAGCTCCCAGTCTCCCCACCCTTTTAAAATTCCTTTCCTCGAGCCCTCCGCAGCGCTGGGGTGCAGAGCCGGGGCCGCGCACTAGATGTCAGCGGTGCCTCCGTCAGGGCCCCTTTCGGGTGGTGGTTTTTTTTTTTTTTTTAAAATTATTTATTTTTTTAAATTCTCCCGGCCCCTCCCTCCCCGGGGCAGCGGGGCTGCGCCGCGCTCCGCGCCCCCCGCTCCTCCCTTCCTCGGCGCTGCGCGGCGGCGCGATCCCGCCCCGGGG